>NC_056741.1:1981420972-1981575972 GCF_019279795.1 Protopterus annectens | reverse complement strand
CTGTTATAATGTTTTGCGTGCTGGATATTATACTCGTACTCTTCACCCATACTGCAAACTACTACTTTGTCTACTATTACTTTGTATTCTCCATTTTTCTGCTGAGCCTGAAAACAATCAGCCTGGATTAGAGCTCTACCCTGGTCACCAAATGGTAAATAAATAAATATATAAATAAATATACACATATATACATAAACGCATACATAAATAAATAAATAGCAACTTCCTCTTGACTAGTAATACTGTAAATACAGTTAAAGCATTTAAATTCAAAATATAGTACTTCTGTCATATTTGACACATGATCCCACCTGGTGATATAGTGGTATTGAGGCACAGCATTGTCATCTCTCACCTTGGCTGTTGCAACAGACTGAGTGGGGGCACTTCCATCAGCTATCCCTTATTCAGAATTCTCAAGCAGGTATAATAAGAGGCTTCACTAAAAGTGTGCATATATATTTTCCAGACATCAAAGTCAATACTCCTGAAGTGTGATTGACCAAGTGTGCTGATGACTGCATGCTGGGCACTCTTATCCACTCATCTACTGGTACTAAAGAGCTCCAGAAAGAGCTGCAATATCTACTTACATGGTACTGAAAAACAAACTTATAGGCTCATAGCTATTTACTTACTAGGATATTGATTTGTGAGGATCTTAAGAAGCCTAGCCTTACATTCCCATGGCAGTTTTTAGCCCTTATATTTTGCATATAAATAATCCAGAGATGGGTCAAACAAGAATTTCTTGGGACATTTACATGATTCCTGTACCCATGAATGACAGGGATGCAAAAGTGGGATGAATTTGCAGTTATCCTTGTAAAGTGGGCATGCCCAGCAAGAAGAACTAACCAAATAAAAGCCAATAAACCTGGGAGTCCAAAAGAGACAAAAGGAGCTGCCAGTCGGAAGGAGACAAAAGGAGCTGGCAGTCAGAAAGAGACAAAAGGAGCTGGCAGACGAAAGGAGACAAAAGGAGCTGGCAGTCGGAAGGAGACCAAAGGAGCTGGCAGTTGGAAGGAGACAAAAGGAGCTGGCAGTTGGAAGGAGACAAAAGGAGCTGGCAGTTGGAAGGAGACAAAAGGAGCTGGCAGACGAAAGGAGACAAAAGGAGCTGGCAGTCGGAAGGAGACCAAAGGAGCTGGCAGTCGGAAGGAGACCAAAGGAGCTGGCAGTTGGAAGGAGACAAAAGGAGCTGGCAGTCAGAAAGAGACAAAAGGAGCTGGCAGACGGATGGAGACAAAATGAGCTGGCAGTTGGAAGGAGACAGAAGGAGCTGGAAGTTGAAAGGAGACAAAAGGAGCTGGCAGTTGGAAGGAGACAAAAGGAGCTGGCAGCCGGAAGGAGACCAAAGGAGCTGGCAGTTGGAAGGAGACCAAAGGAGCTGGCAGTTGGAAGGAGACAAAAGGAGCTGGCAGTTGGAAGGAGACAAAAGGAGCTGGCAGTTGGAAGGAGACAAAAGGAGCTGGCAGTTGGAAGGAGACAAAAGGAGCTGGCAGCCGGAAGGAGACCAAAGGAGCTGGCAGTTGGAAGGAGACCAAAGGAGCTGGCAGTTGGAAGGAGACAAAAGGAGCTGGCAGTTGGAAGGAGACAAAAGGAGCTGGCAGTCGGAAGGAGACCAAAGGAGCTTGGCAGTCAGAAGGAGACAAAAGGAGCTTGGCAGTCAGAAGGAGACAAAAGGAGCTCCTTTTGTCTCCTTCTGACTGCCTGGGTTTATGAATTTGCAGTTACCCATTAAGCTAAATGCAAAAAGAAAAAAATGCAGCATTGCAGTGTTGGGACAAAAGGGTGATCCCAAAGTATGTTACAAGTGGCATTCCCTAACAGAGACTGTCATTAGATACCCGGACACTTATGTGGGCAACTTTCTCACAGCTGAAAATCATTTTCCTCCATAGTTAGAAAATCCTTATGATATAAGTAATTTCTAAGAGAATATCTTCAACATCCAAAACAGCCATCTTACTAGTGTACTCTTCCTTTAGTAGACCCATCATCAAATGCAGAGCCCTCTTTTGTATGTAGAAATCTAACACTTTTGATGAACTAGAAAGTCCACATTGATTTTTAACCATGAAAATTAAAGTCTTTAATACTTCAGCTATCTTGATATATTAGCTTGACTCTCTTCTTATACTTAAAATCCTCCTAGCTGACCTGAGGTGACCTGTGTCTTGCTATTTCAGCCATTAAATACCCAGTTCTATTAGAGCTCCTATTTCTCCACAAAACTATTTGCCCTACAAACACCTGTACTGGGGACCTAAATCTTCACCAGCAAATAACAAGATCTACTGGTGAAATAGTTTCCTAACTTAACATATCGATGCCTATGGAATACGTTACCAGTACAGATCAGGTAAAGTACAAATTTGTAATCCTTTAAAGTTAGTCTTGATGACTGGATGGGTAGACAGAAATATACACCAAGGTTATCGTGGATGGATAGACAGAAATATGCACCAGGATTATCATGTGCAGCCTTGCTCTGTTTGGGAGGATTATCACTATTAAGTACTTGTAATGGGTGGCAAGAATTTTTAAGTATGTCTGCTTAAATGTGTATCTGGTTAGGCATCTTCTAATTCCTATGATCACTTGCCTAATATTGTTCCTGATTTCCTATAACAATTATGCCTTGAGATCTGTTGTGGTTGCCAGTACCTTGACGCCTCTCCTGTAAGATCTATCTTTTGGGGTAAATGTTCCTGAGTAATATTACCCTAAAATATGTTGCTTATCTTTTGATGTCACACTCCCTCAATGGCTTGATCAGTACACTCCAAGGGCTTGTGGTCGGTAAGGCTTCCAGCAACAATAATACAGAATGACTCAATGAAAATATTTCTTCTCAGAACTTGACAGGTCAGGATTCAATCTTTATTTCCAGCCATTCTCTATGTGCAGTTTGCATTTTCTCCCCGTGTATGTGTTGGTTTTGTCCGGGTAGACTGGTTTCCCTCCACAGCTAAAAAATGTGTGATTTGGTTGGCTAAACTAAATTGTCTGTATATTTATGTGTTGCATTTATTCTCACCCTTGTGATATGGGCCATGTCTGAAAAGGAACTATTGATCAGCTCACAAATGATAAAATAAAAGAAATAAAATCAGATGTTACTGTAGGTATAGTTTTAGCTGTAAGTATATGTTAGTGTAAATTGTATTTTTTTCAGGCCTTAGTACCCTTTGCTACTCTGATATCTCTCTACTCAATCTCATAGAGGCTCCTGAGGTGTGATTTATGCTTAACCCTTTGTGCTGTGAATACCTGCCATGCTGTTTGAACTCCGTCACCTAAACAGAGTCAGCAGAAATCAAACAGCCACACCAGAGGCATTAAACCTTTATTGTTACATTAACAATGCATGCTGGTGTGTCACTTTTCCAGCCCTTTCTGGAATAGGTTTATTTTACTTATTACATAGAGTACTTCCTTAGCAATGCTTAATACCTGTCTGGATTATTGGATGAGTGATCACAAATGTATATCTTGGATATGGAGGAAAAACATCTTAATCCCCACCAATACTGAGCAACATAACCAGGATTCTCAATAGTCTCTTGGCCATAAGCATAGTACTAACCTATTAGACTACAGCTTGTAAGACTGTTTCCTTTCTCTGCACCGGTCTTATGGAATTCTCTACCCTTTCCTAAAAATCTCACTTGGACTTCATTTCAGAGGCTTTGAAGATCTATCATTTGCAAAATGCATTTAGCCAGAGCAGTTGGAGTGCAACATGGTCTGTCAGTAATACCTTCTTGTAGATTATTGTAAGCCACTGTGATCTATTCATTAAATATACTTTATTTTCATTATTTTATATGCTATGTTATAAATGTATTGATTACAACATACACAATATTCAGTTTATTGCTATTTGTATACATGTTAAATTCTTCTGACTTAGGACAAGTAGAAATCTAGTTTCAGAATAAAAAGAACACTAATTACTACACTGTAGTAAAATGCAAATCTTTAGATCCTTTGTGATGTTTTGAGATAAGTTGCTTTTATCTGACTTGCACTGACAAAAATTACTTTATTTATGGCTGCTATTCACGGTACAAATTACTTAGTGCACATAACCAAAGATAACACATACATTTGTAGTCACCTGGATGCAAATCATTAATTAATACTGTGAAGGACTGCACAAACCACAGAAGCACTAACACTTTAATAGCAGCTAATTTATTTTGATGTGAGACTCTTCACTCAACATAGATTGTTGTGTAGTAATACATAATTCAAAGATTGTTGCGTAGTAATATGTAATATGCAATGCATAGATTGTTGTATTGTAGTATGCAATGCATCACATAATACAGTATTTAATAGACCCACAGGGTGTTAACATTTATTTAAAATCTGAGACCATGTATTAGCTTTCCCCTGATGTTTGGTGTTTCCTTCTGGTTTCAGATACTATGCTGTATGATTGATGCTCTTCTCCTGCAGGTACTTAGGAAACTTTCTGCAGCATGATGCAGCAGAATCATGGGGTTGAGCTGGAGAAACTAGTACGTGATGAATCCTTCAAATGCAGAACCTCGTCTTCTTCCTCACAAAGTCTCCTGGAACTTCCAAATGTCCCCACCTCCCACTCCTCAAAACCTCGCCTTCCACCCCTCAGTGTACACAGACAAATATCAGGAGTAGTAAACCCTAGCTTTGTCAAGGAGGACTGGTCACCCATCCATCACACAGGTGAAAAGAGCCACCAAATTGTCTCCTGTGGTATACTGTGCTGTGATTGTGTTGTGTTGTGTTGTGCTGTGCTGTGATTTTGGTGTCAAGTTGTCATAATTTCATTATGATAATCCCAGTTTGCATCCTATATCTAATTTAATGAGACATTGTGTAGTTCCATACAGAACTTTGCTCATATCAAAGTTATAGGCTATTTGGGAATGGAATGACTGAAGTGGAATGACTAAAATGCCTGCAAAAGTTTTTAAAAGCTATGTATTCTCAACTGACACATTCCTTAGATCTCATTGCTTCTTACAGCTGTATGAGACATACATTTCAGAAATGTTATATATCACCTAAGATCTATTCTTTGCTTTGATTTGTCTTATAGGTTTCAGGTACTAAAATTGCAGCAGACCATCCTCTTAAGATGTGTCAGACATATAACAGTATTAGTATGATACAATATGTATTTTTGTAAATTAAGCCCAGATCACTTGTATTTCTTTTCTGCAATGTGTTAAAAAGGTCATAACTATTAAACAAAATCTAGATGTCATCATTTGATCACTGTTGCAGTAGCCTATGCTATGTGGGCTGTCCTGACAAGGATCAGACCAGCCAGATAGCTTCCAGTTTATCCCACACCTGGAACATTACAGTGCTTTAGTTTTGACCACAAATGCAAAAAATGGTGGTGTGCATTGAAGAGTAATCGAGATTAGCTGATCATACTCCTAACACTTAACACCCAGGCAGCCACCCCCTTTACCCTAACCTAGTTACACTACGAACTAGAAGCTAGAACTAGTATTTTTAGTGTTTGACAATAATAATTTTACCTCATATCATTCATTTTTCTGGTCTCGGTTCCATTTGGAAAATGCTTTACAAATATAATAATTGTTGAGAGAAAAAGTTTTACTTTTTTGTCAAAATTTGTGGCTGGGCACTAGGACTTGAAGCTTTGGGAGTTGTCATAACAATTTTTTTTTACCTCAAAACTTACTTTTCTAGTAAGGTTATTTCACCATCTCTTGTAAGCTCTGCTCATTGGTCAAGTTTTTTGGTAGACAGATGGTCCCGTGTCCTGATTGAGATTTGCTTACTATTTATCACTTTTTATAAGGAAAGTAGTTACTTTTCTTTCAAAAAGTGTTGTTTGAGACTAAGGTTAGTGCGTTTGGTAGTTGTCACTTAGCAGTTCATCTCATAACTTAACCTTTCAGTCAGGAGGTAAAACCAAATCTTCCAGGTTTCACTAGCCACTTATCATAATACTTTTCCTGTAGACAGGCAGTCCTGGGTTCCTGTGGGGAATCCCTTATATTATATAATTTTTTGTGAGGGAAAATGCCACTTTTCTGTCAAAAATTGTTGTTAAGGACTAGGACTCATGTATTTTCATGTTTTCTACCAAAGAATTTTACCTCAAAACTTGAATTTTCTCTAAGGAGATATGACCAACTATTCAAAGCTCTGCTAGCCATTTTTTTGTTTTATTTATTATTTTATTTATTTTACATTTATTAACCGGGAAAGTCTGATTGGATTTTGGTCCATTTTCAGCGGAGGCCTGGGGAGAACAGTTCCATAGATACATTTTGGTTTTTTTTGGCAAGGACATGGACCTGGGTCCTAGTAACTCAATCATTCCCTCCCAGAGCCAAAAGAAGAAAAACATTAGCTGGGAGGGTTCTTTCTTGACTTTGGTTCCCCTTCACCTCAGCTGTTGATGGGTTACTCTGCTGTGACCATCTGCTGTTCCTCGGACTGCTCATCACTTTCTCTTGGTCCTTCTGTTGCTGTTTCTTGAGAAGTCACCAAGGACCAGGAGACAGACATGTTCTCTGCAGCTCAGCTGCCCTTGTAAAGTAAAGGAGAACCACTCTTTCTGGCATCAGGGAAGGGACTGGATGATTTTCCTTCAGCAAGTTGAAATAAGGAGCCTCATTCACAGAAAAAGGACTGTCCTTCTAGATGTTCTTTTACTGGGGGATCTACCAGACAACGGAAAGATAATATTAGACATTTATCTTCTTCTAAAGCAGATAAAGAAGATTGGTTAGGCTTTGCTAAAGGATTGCTTAAAGCCTTTCAGTCTTTATGTGCAAAATCTTCTGAAAAAAAGAAAATATTTTCCTGTCTCTCAAATTCTGATTCCCAGTCTCTGGGACAGAAGCTAGACTTTCACTGTGTTTCACACATTCCCATACCACAGAATGAGGAATCTGACTCTGAAGAAAGTTATTCTTCAGATTTTCCACTTGAATAGTTATCTCTTTCTAACACTATTGTCAGACTGAATGATTTGTTTCAGTGGGAACAAAAAGAAATGCAAGAATTCCAGCAAAGATATTATTCATTTTTGTCAGCATATATCTGTTCAACCTGGGTTGCCAGCCTTATAGGATGCTTTCTTTGTAAGCAGCAATTTGCCAGACAGCTGCTTGAATGCAGGAGACTGATAAATTATATAAGGCACCCCAGTGCCACAAATTCCTTTTTCTAATCCCTGGTCAAATTCTGCAGTTATTTCTCTGCCAAAATCAGCTTCTTTTAAACCCCTTATAGAAGCTAGCCATATCCCTTCTAACAAGCCGGGGAAAAACCTGCAATAGTTTTGGATAGAAAATGTATACTTTTTCCATCTTAGCATTCAGAATAGTGAATTGTCAGCCTCACATTTTTAAATTTCTGTTGGCTTTCTTTGACAATATGAGAAAGTTATTTGCTGATTGCCCATCTTCATTAACTAAAGCATCTCTGAATTCACTAAGTATCATCTGTGTTTCAGGTAACCAAACATGCACTAAAATGTGTTGATGTTTCTACAGCAGTTGCCACTGAGTCAGTGATGAGAGGATTTGCCAGGCTACATTCCCAGAATATACCAAGGATGTCAAAACTGAGATCCTGTTTATTCCCCTGGATAAAGAAGTATTGTTTAGTCCTTCCTTTGCTAATGTCATTAAAAGATTTTTTGAAAGGAGAAAGTTAATACAGGAAGTTAGCCAGATTTTGCAAACCTACTTGCCAAAATATAATAGAAACATTTCTTCCCGTGCAGATTCCTTTTTCAGGAAACACAACAAGACATAGGTAAACAATATTTCATAATGTCATGGCAGGTAGGTTTAAAGACGAAAGAAAAGTACTCTCAAAAAGAAGAGTAATCTAAGAAGAGATGTTATGTGATCCTATCTCGCCTACATTCTGAATGATGGGTTCGGAGCCGATCCCTCGGCTCCGACTCGGCACGCTTATGCCAAAGAGCGAAGTCTCTTATTGGCTGAGCTTATTATATCCCAGGATGCACCACTACCATTCCCCCAGATCTCGTTTGCCGCTTCCCTGCGAAGACGTGGTCTCGAGCTGGCTGGGCTAAGTAGTTTATTAAACTAACTTTTCTGTCAGTTTTTTGCTGTTTTTGCTCACAAAAGCTGTTTTAACAGCTATCGCTAACTTTGTGTACGATTTGGATTTGGAATTGTTGTGTGTGATTGGGTTCAGTTTGTTTTCGGCCCCCCCTCCATCCAGGGCCTTCCCGGACTGTTAATATTTTAATTACAGGGTCTCTAATAATTGTTCAAATTGGGTTAGAGTTACCTGTTCTTTTTACAGGAAGAGTTGGCTTTGTTTATTACTGTAAGCTTATATCAGTAGTAAAAAGTTAGTGTACTTTCCTGTCAGAGTGACTAGATTTGTGTATCAACATGTCTCAACCTCATAGGCCTTCGGGCTTTAAGAAATGTTCTAAATGTGCTTTTAAGATGTCTGTTACTGATGACCATCTACTTTGTGTGTATTGTTTAGGGGCAAAGCACTTGCAGGAGTCATGCAGCGTATGTCACGCTTTTTCCTCTAGGGTCCTCCAGGAGAGGAAAAATAAATTGATTCTCAAAGGCTTGATTAAACCCTCTTTCGAAGAAGCCTTGGCTTCCTCTCCGACTCCTGCCAAAAAGAAAAGGGCTTCGGCTCCGACCAGTCCGTCGGATCCGACTGCCAAGAGACCTAGGCAGGCCTCTCCTTCGGCTCCAAAGACTTCGGAGCCGAGGTCGGAACGGTCTGCCTCGATGCCTCCAGTATCGACTCCTCGGGCTTCGGAGCCGATGGCTGGGGCATCGAGGCGCGTCACCTTCGCCGGCTCCACTTCTCTCGGAGCCGACAAGGGTCGACCGCTCAGACACTTCCTCCTCGGCGAAGTCTACCTCGGCACCGATGGAATCTGGTGTGTGTGTTTCCTCGGCGCCGATTCTCATCGAGTCGCCTCGAGCCGGTCCCCTAGTCCCTTGGGGCCGAGGGAGAGGTCTTCTCGAACCCGTTCTGTTTCCTCTCGGTCTCGAGAATGTCGGATTCTGATATAGACAGGGTGCTCCAAAGACTTTTCCAGTCCCCAGTCTTCCAAAATTTGTTTCGGTTCCGACCCAGTTGGCCTCGGAGCCGATGACCATGACCCACCCCATTGACATTCCTCCTCCGACTGCTTGGCTCCGTGGAGCAGGTGCTCTTGGAGCCGGTGGAGATCTCAGGGTCGGCTCCGACCCTTACTCCAACCCGGGCCCTCGGGTCCGAGTTTGTACGCTGGACTTCTTCGGCTGGACCCGAGGGTGATGTTTGGGACCTATGCTTTCGGTTCCGAGCCTCCCTCTCGGTGCTTGCTGCGGGACTTCCGTCTGCCATCATGGCCCGGAGACCGGATTCTCCCAGGATTCTGGGGTCCGGCTTTCGGGCCATGAGGAGTGCCCTGGCCAAATCCTCTTCGCCATCTCTCCGGTTCTACCAGCACCTTCCCTGGGCGTGGAGACTGGGTCTTTGGCAGTTCCCTGTCCGTAGCCAGCGGAGCCCCGAGGCCTGAGGTTACCCCCAGTGGGGGTTCCCCTCTTCCTGAGGGTTCTTCGGAGTCATCTCCAGAGGAACCCCCAAGGAAGAGATCGTGCAAGAGGAAGCACGTGGACTCCCCCGAGTCTATTACATCGGACACGGATATGGATGATGCGGAGGGGTCCCCTAAGTCGTCCTCGGATGATGTCTCCTTTGCAGACATCTTAGAGATCCTCAAACAACGAGGCGGCTGGATGTCCAAACCCCCCTCTGCGGACGAATCAGTGCTCCTCAAGGCCTTTGGGGCTCAGCCCTCCGCCTCCTGGGTGTCTCCGCCCTTCGACGAGCTTCTGGATTTAGTTTGTCAAGGGCGTGGGAACACCCGGATACCGTGGAACCAGTCCCTTCTCGCCCAAACAAATTCTTATCTGCTCCCCGAGAAGGAGTTCCTTACTAAAGGCGTGGCTGTAGATGCCATGGTGGTGGCATCTGCTACACAACAGGACGTGGCAGAGGCTTCAACGTCCATCCATCCTCCTAATAAGGAGTCTAGGAGTATGGATAGGTACGGAAGCGCACCCTGACTTCAGCGGCCTTTACCTTAAGGTCTCTGAATTATTTGGCACATTTTACCAGGCTTCAGAGGGATCTGGTCAAGGAGTTGTCAGACTCCTCTCGGGTAACCTACCTGAGCAGCTAGCCCAGTCCGTTAGCTCCCAGTTGGCTATCCTCACGCCAATTGCTAACTCGTCCATGAGGCTCATTTCTTATGCGGCCGAAGGGGCGGGTAGAGCGGCAGGCACAGGCGCTGCTCTCGTAGACAAGCCTGGCTCCGCTTGTGTCAGTTTGGAGGCCTTCAAGTCTTCCTTCGCCGACGCTCCTTTGATGGGTCCTCATTGTTTGGACCCAAGGTGAAAGACACCCTTACCCGCTGTGAGCAAGAGGGAAAACGTTATCTGCCGTAGGGGCCCGTTATTCCACTCCCTTCGGCCTTACCCCAAGGCCAAAGGAGGGGGGAAAATGTGGTTCGAAAATCTCGCAAGTTTTTCTCCCAACAGCAGGAAGATTCCCGTCCAGAGGCAGAGGGCGGGAAACTTTTCAGGGAGACGCCGTCCCAGAGGCGGCAGAGGGCCCCGCAATTCTGGAGACCGCGAGTCCTTTCGTGGCTCTTCAGCCTCCCATACGACATGAGGGATTGCCCGGCTGTGCTGCTCCGGAGCCAGTCGGGTGTCGTTTTGCCAAGCACCTAAAAGCCTGGGAGTCAATCACTCAGGACAGATGGGTGCTTCGGATAATTGCCGGAGGTTACACCATCCCATTCAAGTACTCACCCCCTCCGTCCAAGAGAATCCCGGACCCACCACCCAGTCAAAGGGAAATAGCAGCCGCAGAAGCTTCAAAGCTGCTAGAAAAAGGAGTCATCCAACCGGTCCCCACAGACCAAATCGGATCAGGAAATTACTCCAGGTTCTTTTTAGTGCCAAAAAAGACAGGGGACCTGAGACCAATTTTGGATCTCAGCAGACTAAACCTATCCGTCACGAAATCCAAATTCCGAATGGTCACGTTGCAATCCATTCTCCCGTTGTTGGAGAAGGATGTTTGGATGTGCTCCATAGACCTCAAGGACGCCTATTATCACATACCGATACATCAGGCGTCCAGAAGGTATCTGCGCTTCAGCCTGGGAGCCAGTCATTACCAATTTTGTGCTCTGCCCTTTGGTCTCACCACAGCCCCAGGGTGTTCACCAAGTGTTTGGCAGTAGTGACGGCTCACCTGAGGAGTCTTGGATTCCAAGTGTTTCCCTATCTCGACGACTGGCTCCTGACTGCCACCACCAGGCATCTACTTATGGACAACCTCAAAGCCACCATCTCCTGGGTGTTTCCCTAGGGATTACATTCAATTGGTCAAAGTCTGTCTTGCTGCCCTCTCAGCATAAAGTTTATAGGAGCAGAGATAGACTCAAGATTGATGCGTGTCTTTCTTCCTGCCGAAAGGATTCGAACTTTACAGGGCCAAGTTCTAGCTCTGATCTCAAGATCCAAAGCCCCAGCCAGGATGGTCCTACAGGTTCTAGGCTCAATGTCTGCCACGGTACTTTTAGTTCCTCTAGCAAGGTTACACATGAGGATTCTTCAGTGGCTCTTATCAACTCAATGGTCCTTTCAAGATCTTCCCTCAATCATCACATCATGATTACGGAAATATGCAAAAGGGACCTTCGCTGGTGGCTTCAGACATCCAACTTGGATCAGGGAAAACCCTTTGTTCTCCCCCCTCCGGTGGTTACCCTGACGACAGATGCCTCCCAGATAGGGTGGGGGGGGCATTGTCTGGGCAGGCTAGTTCAGGGATCCTGGCTTCCGGACGAAGCTCTTCTCCACATCAACGTGTTGGAGATGAGGGCTGTACTTCTATCCCTACAGGCCTTACACAAGTTTCTTCCTCAGGGCATCATCGCCATCCACACAGACAACATGTCGG
Organism: Protopterus annectens; assembly: GCF_019279795.1. Lineage (NCBI taxonomy): Eukaryota > Metazoa > Chordata > Ceratodontiformes > Protopteridae > Protopterus > Protopterus annectens. The sequence goes on along the minus strand of NC_056741.1, from coordinate 1,981,563,951 downwards.
TGGTTTGGTATCTGAACAAACAAGGAGGGACCAGATCGTATCCCCTTTGCAGAGAGGCCATGAGAGTGTGGGAATGGGCTGTAGCTACCAACCGCTTCTTGGTAGCGACCCACATCCCGGAAAGTCAAATGTATTGGCGGACAAATTAAGCAGGACAATTCTCTCTCCTCACGAATGGTCTCTAAACCGCAGTAGCAGCCCAGGTTTTCAAGAGATGGGGACGTGCTGCGACCTATTTGCGACTCCACAAAACACCAAGTGCCAAAGGTTCTTCTCCTTGATTCCACATCAGGAAGTACCAGCCATGGATGCTCTAGCACAACCTTGGCCAACAGGGTTGCTTTTATGCTTTTCCTCCAATTCCACTCCTTCCCAAAGTTATTCAAAAGCTTCTCAGCTAGGGTCTTCAATGATTCTGATTGCCCCATACTGGCCTCGTCAGATATGGTTTCCTTACCTGAAAAAGCATGCAGTGGACGATCCGTGGACCTTAGACCTGATCCCGGATTTGCTAATCCATCAGTCGGGACATTGGCATCAGTCTCTTCAATCTCTGAAATTGACAGCTTGGCTCCTCCACTTCCAACCTTAGTTAGAAGTCACACACTAGACCCGGAAGTTGTTCACATTTTATCTTCGGCCCACAAACCTGCCACTAACAAATTGTACCTCAGTAAGTGGAAGAGGTTTGCTATCTGGGCTCAACTCAAGGGCTTAGACCCTATCACTGCTCCTGTCCCAGAGGTTTTGAAATTCTTAACATCCCTATTTAATCAGGGATCTTCTGTCTCAACTATTAAAGTTCAACTAGCTGCTATCTCTAAATTCCATGAATCCACGGATCCTCCTTTGATGAGCAGCAGATTATGCAAAACATTCATTAAAGGTGCGAGCCTGTTAAGACCACCAGTTTTTCATCCTGCACCTCCGTGGGATCTTGATTTGGTGCTGCGCGCATTAACATCTCCCCCCTTTGAACCGGCTGCTACATGCGAGTTAAAATATCTGTCATGGAAAACGGCATTTTTAGTGGCTATTACTTGGCAAGAAGAGTCTCAGAGCTTCAAGCCCTGTCTATTAAACCACCGTATTTGATTTTCCACAAAGATAGAGTATCACTTAGGCCTAATCCATCCTTTGTCCCAAAGGTCTGCTCTAGTTTCTGTCTTCAACAATCTCTAGAACTACCAGTTTTCTTTCCAAAATTCTCTAATGAAGCAGAATACACTCTCCATAAATTGGATGTTCACAGGCAATTACGCTTCTATTTAGACAGGACTCAGCAACTTCGTAAGTCAGACCAGTTGTTTGTGTCCTTCTCAGATAATAAATTGGGCCAAACCATCACAAAAGCTACAATCTCAAAATGGATCAGAGATTGCATAACTCAGGCCTATTCTTCTTCGAATAAGCAACTTGCATCATCTATCAAAGCTCATTCTACCAGAGCTATGGCTACTTCTATAGCTTTTCATTCCAAGCTCGCTATTTCGAAATTTGTGCTGCGGCTACTTGGTCCAACCCGCACACTTTCATTTCCCACTACAAATTGGATGTGGCATCTAAAGGACGAGCTTCATTTGGTTCCACGGTACTCAGGAGTGTTTTCCAGTGAGCCACCCAGGATTCAGGTGCTAGGGACGCTGTCCCATCATTCAGAATGTAGGCGAGATAGGATCACATAACATCTTTTAGTTATGTACTCACCATAACTTCAGATGTTTGGGATCCATCTCGCCTCCATTCCTGATACCCACCCTCCTTCCCCCTGCCTTGCAGATCAGAAGAGATTGAATGGTTTTGAGCTCTACTGTTTTTATCTTGTTTCATCTGACGATGTTATATAAGCAGGGTATGCATGTGTGCATGTATGCGGACAAACTAGATCTGGGGGAATGGTAGTGGTGCATCCTGGGATATAATAAGCTCAGCCAATAAGAGACTTCGCTCTTTGGCATAAGCGTGCCGAGTCGGAGCCGAGGGATCGGCTCCGAACCCATCATTCAGAATGTAGGCGAGATGGATCCCAAACATCTGAAGTTATGGTGAGTACATAACTAAAAGTTTTACACACTCTGGATGTCCACAGGTAGCTCGGATACTACACTGGCAAGACAAAAATATTCAGGTCTTCTGCTAAACTGTTTATTTCCCATGAAGGTAAAAAAGGAACAATTCATGTCAAAACAGGTAATTTGTAAATGGTTCTCATGCTATTGCTTTTTGTTATTCTCACCATAATGAGACACTTTCAGGCAAACTCAGAGCCCATTCTACCTGGGCTGTGTCTATGTATCTGTTTTTTGGAAAAGGGAGGATTCTAGAAATATAGTAGAGGCAGGAACTTGATGATCTGTACACACACTTTTCCCAAACACTACAAACTAAATTCCTTCTTTACGTCCAAAGCAGGCTTTCCAAGGACTTTTCTCCAGGCTCTCCTGGACAGACTTTTCAACTCTTCCTATTTTGGAGGAACGTTCCTACTTTAAGCCTGATTTACCCCCACACAGGATATTCCATTTTTTTTGGAGATATACCTTTATTTTCAGGCTTGATTTACACCCTTCACACAATTTTCTGAATCCCTATCATTGCATGTCATTTTTGAAGCTGTTTAGTACACAAAAAACATACTACACACCAAACATTCTAGCAGCAACAATAATTAAAAAAAAAACCCTGTATCTTACATCTCCCTTTTGACAGCAAAAACAAATGAGATTCTATGGTAAAATTTTGCAGTACAGTTCATTAAAGTCTACAGATTTCATACTATATCTTTGATAATGTGCTTATATTTTCCATCTTTTTTGTCGCACTGTTTTTTAAACATGCATTTCTGAATAGTATCCCACATTCCTTCTGCAAGTGGAAAGAGTTATGTGCTAATTGTCATTTATATTTGATGCTAATTAGATGTCCAGATTTTTTAGCTGGGTGTTCCTCCCTTTCTTTATTAGCTCTGGTAGTTGCCTCATATAGCTTGGGCTATTGCAACAGTAATCTAATCATAACAGCACAGTTGTATAAGTAAACTAACCATAACTGTAGATATTCTAATAGATCACTGTTGCAGTAGATGCTTCCTCCCTTCATCACCATCTTTTTTGCTGTTTTATGCCAGGGGCATAGGATTTTTATTATTTTTGTTCTTCTTTAGCAGGTCTCTGGCCTCCCTCTTCTGGGACGAGACAGCTCTGGAATTTTGGTGCCATGGCCATTCATATTATACTGCTCTCCTCTGGTACTACAGTGGTTAGGACTTGTGAAAGGTGCCCTAAGGCTTTAGAAACTGGCTGGTTGATACAGTCCTTAGTAGGACATCCCAGATAGTGTAAGCTACTGCTACAGTGATCTAGTCAGACATTTATTTTATGGAAAGTTTACTTACATGACTGTTCTTTAACTAGGTCTGCCTGCACATTTTACACCATTAACCTTCGTCCTGGATCCTACTGACAGACAGAACATCTTTTAGGATAAGTGATACACAGAGGATAATAACACTTAAGGAATTAGTTTGGTAAATACTGTTGGATTCATTACAAAATCTGAAACAATGTTTTCATGTGATGATTTTGAAAAAGTGTTAACATTTTTGGGAAGTTTTCTAATAAGTATACCATACTGTTCAGGAAGACTGTTTGCTTACTATGTTGGTGATCATTGCCCAGGTAAAATCATATGTCTCAGCTCTCCTGTGCAATCATAACTGATAATTATCACAACCATCATTGCATTGCTGCACGAATTATAAAATGTAAGGGATTCTGAAACTCTAAATATCTTCACAAAATCCATAGATGAACCTGTTTGCATGCTCCTAAATTTAATATAAGCAAATGCAATTTATGTTTTTGGTAATACTTGTGCTGTAAATACAGCAGAACATTACTTTGTAAGAGAAAAGATTTGAGTTTAATAATTCACAACAGGCTGGGCTTTAAGCTTGGTTCTATGGTTACTAAGAATATATCTCTGTAAGTGTTAGGTCTGCTGTTTAAGACCATAAGCACCAAAGATAGAACTGTATTTGTAAACTTGTTAACATCCTGATTAGACATATCCTGGAATATCATGCCTGTCTGTACAGTTACACATGAATGGAAATTAACCAGTTTGACATGGTAGAAAAAATTGCTAAATAATCTCCTTACTTGCTGATAATATCATTTGAGGTTCATGGTCATCTATACAGTTATAAGAGCTGAACAGACTTTTGAAAAAACGAGTGTCATATCCTTGTTAGGTATGGATTTACTAGTATAAATTAAACCATTATGTTACTAGAACATAGCATTTATAATTGAGCTAAGGCAATAAAACAGAAAGAGGCAGGTTTGTCATACAAGTTGTCCCAAAAGTGTGGAATATCCTTCCCATAAGTATACAGATGTTATTTCACAGAGTTTTGGTCAGAAATAATTACTCTGTTCTAATTTGTTTTATTGTTTCTTTGTATGTATATTTAATTTTTAATCCAGTTATTATTATTAACTTCTTCCCATGCTTTGTGCAAAAATCACCTAAATAAACAAAATGTTTAAATCTAGCATTTATAACTGAGTAGGTGAGAGAAGCAGAGACATAGCATTAAGATGTTTGCATCCTTGTCTGCCTTTGATCCTGAATATAGGATTAAGTATACTTGTAAAGTTATGTGACTAAGTTGAAGGTGTGTAGGTCAGTTCATTTCCAACTAATCTTTCAGTACTCAGATGTTTGAAAGGGTATTCAAGTTGCAGTCTTGAGGCATGACTGCTACTGGGAGGTAAGCTGGAAAACAGAGTGAATTGTACCCCCTTCTCAGTTCTCTTTGGTGTCTAAAATAAAACCTTATAGGTTCACGGGTGATTAGTAGACTAATGATCCCAGGGCGGCCTTTTTAAGTCTAACCATGCTTCCCAAATATATCTGACAAGTTTTGATACCTGAGGGTTATTTTAGTGGATATATATATACGTTTGGGCATAGGTGATCAAGACTTTACAGGCTGTCTGTGTCTACTAGAGACATAGAAGCCAGACCAGGGGAACATTCTGGTTCCCAGTGCACTGCTCCAACTTGAGTGAATTGGATTAGAGAAGAATTCTGCTCACCAGCTTCACTAACTCATCTCTAGTAGACCTCGGTCTTAGCAGTAGTAAGCACAGTTTTATTTGTGAAGCCCCCTACCTCAGTAATGCATGTTAACTCTAACCCTAACACTCTCCTTGCCTCAGCCTTAACCCCACACCTTACCTTAAAAAAACTTACTATTACAGGGCCACTAGTCATACAAATAAATAGTGCTATTGGGGGAGGGGTTAATTTGAAGACTGGAAAAGGAAACTGTTTCCCTTTTTGCTCTTTCAGAGATTTAATGTTTTGGTAATTTGGCCTTATGTATGGTCACTCTTATTTTTGGTCACTATGTTTTGTTTGACATTAAGTCAGTTCAAGCATACATAAAGGAATCATATACATATATGTGTGTGTGTGTGTGTGTGTGTGTGTGTGTGTGTGTGTGTGTGTGTGTGTGTATATATATATATATATATGTATGTGTGTGTGTGTGTGTGTGTGTGTGTGTGTGTGTGTGTGTGTGCGTATATATATATATATATATATATATATATATATATATATATATATATATATATATATCTTCACACCAAACTCTCCAGCACTGTCACCAACAGTAAAATTAAAATTAAAATACAAAAGAAGCCCTACAAGGATACATGGAATAACTCATTTTAATAATGAATATATGGCAGAAGACAAAACACAAACTGGTTTCACCCCATGGCATCATCAGTGTGTGAACAGGAAATGGCAACAATGTAACCTATAAAGTCCTCATTTAAAGAAACAGACACACCATAACCAAATCATAATCACAAATAATGTATTTCACCTAACAAAAAAGCATATATTGACTCATAAATAACAACCATAAGCCTTGCTGAAAATTAAAGCCATCAGATCCTATTAATAATGTTAATTAAGTCCAGGTTTAAACATTGCCACTAGATGAATGATCCACATTGTTTATTTACAAGATAAAATGGTATGTTTGTGCTTATTAGACAAACCCTCACTCACCACCATGTCAGTTCCTACAAAAATAAAATGGGCAGTTGTGTGGTTTAACAAATGTTTATATAAAACGCCACTTCTTGGGCATCTACACTGAATATCACTCAAGTGCAATGCTTTTCTCTGTTTAAAGGGTCTAGAAGTCTGACCCACATAAAAGGCTCTGCACTGATACACAGCTAGGTAAACTACCCACTCACGGATATGCATAATCAAGTGTCTGATATTAAACACCCTAGGGGTATTGACTGAAGTGAAGGACTTAATTATAAACATAACTTTACAATATGAACAGTTTCCACAAAATGTACAGCCAGAAAACTTATGTCATCTAGTCATATAAGTATCACCCTTACTTATCTTAAAGCTGGAAGGATATTCACCTATCGTCCTGCCTCTGTGATAACCATAGAGGCAGATCTTGTCTAAATATTGACTAAAAAAGATTCTGCTTTCAAAATGTGCCAATATTTATTAATCACAGCTTTAAACTTAAAAGTATTAGAACCAAAAGTAGTAATCTAATGGGGTTTAGCTGAAACATCATCCACTTTTTGTTTAACTAAAGCCTCACTCACATCTGGATTATTTAAAAGAATGTCCCTAGAGTGCTGCAAAGCTATATCATAAGCAGATTTGACCACACTTTCTGGATATCCCCTGCATATGAATCTATTTCTCATACTTGAGGCCTCCTGCTGAAAAGTCATTCAGTGCTACATATGTGTCTTAACTGTAAAAACTGAGATTTAGGAATATTCTGAAGCATATGTTGAGGATGGCAACTCTAAGCATGCAGTAACGAATTGTTAGTAAACAGTTTACAATATACACTTTTCCATCAATCAATTTAGTGATATTGAGTTCCAAGAAATAAACATTACATAAATCTAGTTTCCAATAAACCTCAACCCATAACTATTAGAATTCAAGTATTATATAAAATGTTCCCATATTTCAACAGATCCACACTACACTACCCAACAATCATCCAAATAGCATAACCACATATTGAGATACCTAGAAAAAGCATTTCACAAAGTTTCTGAGTTTTCACAAAGTGTCACAGAGTTTTTGCAAAGTGTCTGACACCAGTGGTCGCCTTCTACCAAACCCAGGGAATTCAGATTTTCTGTACATAGATGACCTGTTAACACAAGTTACTTCACCACAAATTCTCCAGCAGCATGTTCAGTTCACACTCCTCCTCCTCCTCATCCTATATCAGTTGTGGTTTGCAATCAACTACAAAAAATCCTCCTTGCAGACATCACAGGTCTAGATTTTCTGGTCTACAAGCAGACTATAAAAATAATGCAGGCCTACTTACCTCAAGAGAAGGTGCAGAACTTAACAAACTCCTTACAAAACCTTGCCTCCCTCAACCAATGCTCAGCCAGAGAGATCCTAAGGACTCTGGGGTTCATAGAAGCTACTGTCCTAATGCTCCCCCTACCAGACTGCATATAAGCAAAATCCATTGGTATCTGAAAGCAGTTTGGTCTCAGTACATACCATCTGGACACAGTGATCCCCCTGTTACCCTGCCTCTAAAATGAAGTCTTATGGTAGAAGGATCAGGTGAAACTCAACCCAGGGGTCCCCTTCATTCCTCCAGCCCAAGTTCAGAAAATGCACACATGTGCCTCAGCCAACGTATGGGGACCTGGACAGGCACCCAATGAGTACAGGACAGATGGAAATCAATACCACTAAAAGAACACATCAATACAAAGGAAATGATGGCCATCATCCAAGCTCCTCAGGTCTTTCCACATCTCTGGAAAGTGGGTACCTACTAGAGTTCACAGGCAACACAACAATAATGGGGCACATAAACAAGTGAGGAGGGACCAGATATTAGCAACTGTTCAGGATGGCATGGATAGTCTATGACCTAGCCACCCAAACCCCCCCCCCCCAAAAAAAAAAAAAAAAACATGTCACTCACAGCCACTTACATCCAATCACAGGATAATGTGTTAGCAGACAATTTAAGCAGATCCTTAGAGGGACCCATATGAATGGACCCTGAACAGACAGGTATTCAAGGGCATCTTTCACCATTTGTGAGCCCCTCAGATAGACCTGTTTCCTTCATCAACCAACAAACAGCTTCCACTATTTTGCACCAGGGACTCCGCAGCTTGGAGGACAGATGTTTTCTCTTTTGAGTGAAAAGGGAAGTTCCTCTATGCCTTCATTCTATCTCACATTCTAAGAGTTCTTCTAAGTATCTAACAAGAACATATTCTTTTTCTTCTAGCCAGGTGAAAGTACTACAAACTGCCACACCAAGTGGATCTCATCACACAACAGAAAGCATTACTGATTCACCCCAATCCATCATCCTTAAATCTAACTCTGTGGATGATAGAGTTCTGACTCCCTAAAGGCACCATTTTTTAAGGATGTTATTAAGGTTCTCCAGGAAGCCTGAAGAATTCTCCTATTGGTGGCAAAGAAACGAATAAGACCCCAACCAATCAGAGTTACCTTCCATTCTAAAATATCTGTGTGAACTTTTACATACAGGTCTGGCCTACTCTTCCATCAAAGCCCACCTGTCAGCAATCTCCACTTGCTTACCTGTCATTGCCCTTCACATGTTCATATATGTGGTCAAGTTATTCCTTAAAGGGGTCCTGCATTTCAGACCACCTAGAAAGCCCACTGCCCCTTCTTGGGACCTCAGCTTTGTGCTGGAGAAATTTATCTTACCTCCTTCTGAACCAGCAACATCAGCAAACCTCAGATTCGGTACTTGTATTGTTCTACTGATCCTTACATCAGCTAGGAAAGTTTCAGAGCTTTATGAACTCATGAAAATTCTTCCCTTTCTTATTTTTCACAAAGAGAAGGTAATCCTCAGGACTAATCCTTCATTCATGTCTAAAGTAGTGAATGAGCTGTCTCTGAAACAGGCAATAAAGCTACCACCCTTCTTTCCCAAACCACAGAATTGGGAGGAAAGGATACAGCATTCTCTGGGCATTCACAGATATCTAAGATTCTATTCGCAAACTTGGAACAAACGGCTCACTGAAATCTGGAAATACAGTCAGGTACCAGAAGCAAAATCTCATTAAATCCATTTAAAATCACTGCTTTTAGATTTAAAATCAAATCCTTTTATTTATACATATAATGAAGGGGAAACCCCAGGTGAAGGCAAAAAGAAAGACACGGCCTTAGTAATTATAATAGATCCAGATGGGGTGACCCACACTCCTAAATGGTTATATTTATAACTTTAGTAACATTTCAATCACCCTAGAACATTTTTCTATTTTTGATTGAATTAAAATTATTTATAAGAAAAATTAATTTAGCACTTATCTTTGAAGGGCAAGAAAATTTTCAGGATTATAAAAACAATGTTGTATACAAAAAAATTTCCTTTAATCCCCCTCTCCATCCCATTGTTCAAGTTTTGAGGCTGCATGTATGGCTGATTTTTGCAAATTTTCAACTAATAAGAGATGCTACTAAAAATACAGTCTTACTCAGAAAGAAGCAATGGTGTTAGGCGAAATGTCTCATAATTTTGATATTATAACTATGAAACCAGATAAGGGAGGAAGTACTGTGCTTATTGACATGATAGATTATTCATCTATTATGTTTCAGATTTTACAGGATACTACTACATACCTTACAGTATCCAGAAACAAAATTAATATTGCCAACCACAAAATTGACCTTGTACTAGAAGATCTACTTATGGATGCTAGGATCACCCCTAAAACCTATGATTTTTAAAAGTGGAAAACCCCAGGGTTCCATCCTTTTTTGGAATTCCTAAGATCCCCAAAAGGACCACCAATCCTCCTTACAGACCGATAGTGGCAACCAGTGGATTTATGCCCCCTCCATTGCTGTTTACTTAGATAAATCTTTAAAAGTTGCCACAAATATACATTCACACATGTTAAAAGAGTCATGTTTTTTTTTAGGAAAGTTAACCCAGGATCTTATTTCTGACACTATAGGTTTTCTTACTACTGATGTGGTAGATTTGTTCTCTTCCATCCCACTAGATGAAGGTTTTTATAACAGCCTGAACAGTTTTGATTTATTAAAAGGACAAGACATAAATCTATATTTGGAACTTATCAGGGTTGTCGTAGAGAATAATTTCATCTTTTTTGAAGGTGAAACCTTCCAACAAATTAGAGGTGTCACCATGGGAGCATCTTGTACCCCTCTTTATGCAAATCTAGTCCTGCTAATTTGGAAAAAGAAGTTTATTTTTAAATCTGACTTTTGGAAGCATATAAAATTAGACACAAGATTATTGGATGACATCTTTATTGTATGAGAAGGCTCAGAGAACACTATAGAGGCTATTCTTGATTATTTAAACCACGCTTCTACATTTATGAAATTTACATCCTGTGTTAATAAAGTGGGGATTAACGATTTAGATACTAGGATAGAATTCATAGAAAATCAACCTTTAGAAATTCTTATTTTCTTTCTTGAGTGCACACCCATTTAAACAAAAAGGAACATCATTAAAGGGCAGTATGTGAGAGCTGCTAGAATGACCTCTAGTTATGATGACTTCCTAGATGAGATAAAATTTATATAATATGTATTCATTAAAATTAGGATATCCTTGGCAACTTGTTTCTGAAATTTCACAGAAAATTATCACAGGATATGGAACAAGATATAAATGTCTTTTAGGGGTTACATGTACAGAATTGGGAACAGAACATTCTTTTTTTGAAGAAAATTTTCAAAAAGCTGTGGTAGTTGAATTTAACCATGCTGCAGTTGATATGTTTTTTCAAATAACTGGAATAAGTTACGGTTTAATCCAGCGTTGGTTGGAATTTTGGGTACAGACTGAAATTTCTCTTTAAAACAGGAAGAAACTTAAAAAATACTTTTGAAGTGAACAAGAGCTACAAAAAGAAAAAAAAACATGGTGGAGGCACAAAAAATGTGGTAGTTGAGCCTATTGTAAGTTTATCTTTGAGGATGAAAATACAGTTTTACAAACTACATTTCATAACTTTTTTCAGAAAAGGTAATTGTAATAATTGTATTTTTTATTTTGCAATGTGTAAAAAGTCCATATGTGTTTATATAGGGAAAACAGAAAGGTCCCTAAAGAAATGTATTTACAAACACATATACAGCATCAGAACCAAAAAAGCCATCAATGCTTTATACAAACATACATTAGCAAAACCAGCATATAATGAATTTTTATTCGGTATCTTGGAGCAAGTCAATATAGACCCTAGGGGCGGTGATTGGGAAAAATATGTTACAATATAAGGAAATCTTGTGGCAATTCAGACTAAATGCCTTCATTGCCCTAGGATTAAATGACTACATTTCTACAAAACCAGTTTTAAAATGCAGGGCCTCAAAGCTATGATTCAAATTAGAAAATTTTTAACATTTTCATTTTCAACAATTAATTTTTTTATTTATTTAATATTTATTATTTTATTATTCCCTATTTGTAATATTTTTAACATACATCAAAATAAGAATTTTTATCATACCCAATATACACAATAATAATTTTTTGTCCTGGTCCCCTTCAGTAAACACATCACACCAAATGACATTTGATGACCTTTATTAATCTTCTATAAACATAACTTTGTTAACCAATATTTATTAATTACAACTGAACCATAGCATAGTTTGATCTTAATCACAGCATAATACATATAATGTTAATCAGGACAGCGTGACCTCATTCATCCTGACCCAGTAAGCAGCATGCATATCTCCACTCGCTTACTTTACTTATGCAGCAGCATCCCACCACTCACTGCATTTACTTATGAAACAGCATCCACTCACTTACTTTATTTACCACTTATCAAATTAAACATCCAACTAATAAGCAGCATCCTTACCTCAGCTTGCTTATTTTATTTACCAAGCAGCTTCCAACTACCCACTTTCTGTTCCCAACTCATTGAAATGAACATCCAACACCAGAGGGAGAACACTAGAGGGCAAGCCTGTCCCTCTTCTCCGCTCTACCCAGACTGATAAAATAACCATACTCTGCTCAATTCCACCAAAAAAGGGGGAGGGAGGGTAGGTAGCAAGTTCATACCAAAATGTCATTCCGTTCCCAGCTACACTTGCATAAAACCCATAAGCCCCCTCCCTACCCTTACCACATGCCTCCCAATCATCCCTCATGCCCATTTAAACCCCCCTTTATCCTCTTAACTCCCACTAATATAATTAGCTAACCCCCCCCAAATATGTCCCTGGACAAATTGGTTTGTTACCAAACCTCATTTGTCCTGGTCCCCTTCAATAAACACATCACACCGAATGACCTCCACTTGCAGCATACCTCCACTCGCCTACTTTACTTACACAGCAGCATCTCACCACTCACTGCATTTACTTATGAAGCAGTGTCCACTCACTCATTTCATTTACCACTTATCGAATTAAACATCCAATCAATAAGCAGCGTTATTTTTATTTTATTTACCAAGCAGCTTCCAGCTGCTCACTTTCTGCTCCCAACTCATTGAAATGAACATCCAACACCAGAGGGGGAACAGAAGAGGGCAAGCCTGTCACTCTTCTCTGCCCACCAGCCTAACCAGGCTGTTCTCTCTCCCTCTTACAAAATGTCCAACAACCTAGGGGAGTTAAGTCAAACATCATTCGATGTACCCATCATCTCTACACAAAGCTGGATCCCTGTCAACCACCCCAAAAGCCCTGCCATGCAACTACCAAAATTTGCCAATTGACTAAATGGATGAAGTACACCAATGATCCCTCTCTAAAACTAAAATGAGTAACTTTGCATAACTTCTGTAGAAACTAAATTCTCACCTATTCTCACTGCAAATATTAACATTGTAATGAGTCCCAGGACATTCCCTGCCAAAAGCAACATCAAAACCTTAAACTATGCAAAACCACACAAGGACCATAGCCTACCATCACATCTAACTGCAGCCCTATTTTCCCCTCAAAGTATATAATGTCCAAAAAGAAATACTCCTTTCCCAATTCAAGTTAAGAGCAATTCTGCCATCACACCAACTACCCAGCATAAACAAAAAACATAATGAGCATCCTACCATTTGTTGACCAACAAACCACCTTCTGAATGACTAAAATACATCTATAACATAATGCCATATAAACTGTTCACCTTATCATTCATGCAGCCACAGTACTATGCACCAAATTATTAACCCCACCCAAAACTACCAAAGTGACCTGGCTACCATGATACTGCTGGACTCCAAAAGCCTTATCACCCAACAGCCACAAACAACATCCTTAATCTGCTGCTTATCTCTGGCCTTTCCCTTCAAGCTTTTCTTCCCATATGTTACCTATGCAACAATTAAGTAGTTGGAACATGGCCTACATATGAGAAGAAACTTCTAACTCAAACAGAACATGTTGTATCCTTAACCTGTTGCTTGTCCTTGGCTTTCCATTTAAAGCTTTCCTTCCATTTGCTACCTTTGTAACTGGCAAGGAATTAACACATGACCTACTTCTGCATGAAATCCCCAAACAATGGCTTGTTAGGCTGATTTCAGTGTAAACAACAAAACACCCAGTTCTTCACATATCCAGCCTATTCTTGAGTTATACGTGTACCAAATTACCTCATATCAGCCGGAAACACAAGTTAAATGGTATCAGTGAGGCTCACTCTTGAGACTTTAACCTGGTATGTGACAGTAGCAAAAACCACTCGAGGGACAAATTCATCTCCCAAAATTACCACCTTTTGGAACAACTCCCACTTCATGTCAATCATCGGCCCTCTACAAACAATTTCTTATGGTCATATAAGTGTTGTGACTCCACCCCACTTGCAAAAACCCCCAGACTCCCTTTAACAATCCCCAACCCTGCTTTACCCTGCTCCCAACATACCTCATCATTTGCCCTTACACTACCCTAACCTGCACCAATCTGATGTGCCTTAATAAGCATTGAATAAAGTAAGATCACCTACTCCCTCATTAACGGCCACCTCCCTGTGCCCCACTCAAACAATCGTAACATCCAGCCCAGCAGAATCCATTACCTTTCAAATCCATTTCTGTCAATCCACTGAATGTTCACTCTGCGGTCTCTCATCTGTGAACTCATTGCACACCATCTAGCGTCTGAGACATCCACTGCAACAACCTCCATCACCTTTGGGGCCTGCTTCCTTCAAAGGTCATCAAGTGACCTTAAACCAGTGAGTGAATGCCATCTCCATACTTCCCCATCTGCAAAATAAATAAAAGAAAACCTGTAAATTCTCTGTATCCCCATACTCAAGACTTCTTAATGACAAGATCAGCTGCTGCCAAGGTTTACCTTCTTCATCAACTACCCAACTGCTACCCCACCCTCCTCCCTTATCCTCACTAACCTGGTACTGAGATGTCCCACCACAAATCCTTATGCAGCCAGTGAAGAAACATACTGCCACAAAACGGTTTATGATGCAAGCATGCTTTTACATGCCCTAGAAAAAACACAGAACAGAAATTGAGCTTGTCTTCAACTACACCTATACACTGCAGATGAGGGGAAATTTAAATAATCAAATTAGCTAGGTACCTTGTGATTTCCATAGGAAAGCAGATACAGCCAAGTTCATTTCATAATACAACCCTAGCAAAATTTCAATAACAAGCACTACCAGGATATCCACAGGCAGACTGTCCTATCAAAAGTAAAATACCCTCAAATAACCATACCTCTCAAGTGTATCTTATTCCGAGGAACACTCCCCACCTGGGGTCATAAAAGTTCATGTTCCTTAAATTCCACCCTGAAAAGTCTGTCACACATTCCAAGTTAAAATTTTTACTTAAAACAATGATAAGTAGAACTGAATCATATTATTTCATTAAAAAGCATATTCTACAAATACATTCATCACATTTTTACCATCCTGTGAGCTTCCAGCTGTTAGTGAGTCGTTACCAAGTGTTCCACATGTTAACTCTTGTTCCACATTATAAATATCATCATTCCTGCCTTTTGACAACGAGCGGAGAAACAGTCAGGGTCAAGGTGAAACCCTTCCATGAATTTGCCAGTACAACAGATTACAGTGCCTACCATGGCATCCCTGCCAAAAAAAAGGGGGGGGGGGCTTACCTACCATAACCCCCCCCAAACCAGTACTATCTTTACAGGAGGTTTTCCCTGAGAAGTGTGCCCATAATAATGGCTTCGCTTCCAAAGCTGATGTATGTCAGTGATACAATACAAACGTATGGTGGTAAAACTAGTATCTGCTCTGTGAAGCAGTCAACATGTTACAGGGAGAGTACGACTACCTGAAGTATACCCACAATTAGAGAATGCCTAGATGCCACCATCTACCCTTTGTGCTCAGTTCATGGAAGAAATTGCAGAGCAATGTCATTAACTCCTGCCCACAAGTACTACATGCCCCCCTCCTTATCTCCTGAAAGGTGCAAATTAAACATGATTCTAATGCCCCAAGGGGATCTCTGAAAAGGAAAGATGAAATATTAATGACATGTCTTATACATCCCTCTCCCACTACCTCACTCCACACATTGTTAAAACTCCATATTTTCCCCACACTTCTCTGGACTCAAAATTCTGCACTTCCATCCTTCCTCCATCTTACCCTCCAGCTGAGCTCCCCAGGACTTCCTAAACACTTCCTCCGAGTCTAGTTAGTGAATGTACACCTTCCATGACAATCTAAACTGATAACAGGTATAGCCAAATGTCTGCATGCCCAGATTAATTAGCCCATAGATCCACATCCCCCCCTCCCTGTCCAAACATAATATAATGGGCACTAAATGGGATTTATCCTGTTTCTACTTGGTGGTGGACTAACAAGCAACAATAACAACTGTTAGCTTATGCATGCAATTTGAGAGAGAGAGAAAAAGAAAACTTCAACTATTATTTTCACAACTTGGGGAACATGCTCCATGCATTGCCTTGTCTTGGGTGTAAAATGTCCTGTAAGATGAATGCATGGATGTCCTTTGCATTCCCTAAGCATGCCTTTTCTTCATCTTCAGTCATTAAAATATTATAGAAATTGTTTTACTTCACCTGTACACCCAATAGTAAGGATATCTAATTTCTCTATCTGTTTAAAGATCCATCATTACCCCTATGAAAATTCAATGTACTATCCTTTCAAAATAATTTCAGGTCCAAAAATGCTGCTGACTTATTAATGGAAGGTACTATTTCAAAAGCCTTGATCACAGCTTCCACTGTAGCTTTTTTATATATAGAAAAGTAGCTGAGTCAGTATCTACTTACCAGTGAGTGACATTGTACGGTAGACTCATACAAAAGCTACTTCTACTAAAGATAGAACAACTTGTTTTTTTTTTTTTTTTTTTTTTTTTTTTTTTAGCAAGTGGGGTTTAAGACTGATGGCCCCAGAAATGTGAGTAACCCGGGTTGCAAGCCGTACCTGCCATAATCCTTCCCCACAGCCAATAAAGCCCTACCATGCATGCCCTCCTGACAGGCATCTTCATGGGCAGACAAAACCCGTGAAAAATACAGGTTGTCAACCCTTCCCCAGCAAATCATAACTGTGGCAAAGCTCCATTCCCACTGAGACAAGTAAAGGACCTCGGCCCAAGTAGGGACAAATGAAAGATATGCCACCGCCAGCCCACAAAGTCCAATGAACCATCTTCACCACTGTTTCCTCTGACTTCCACAGCCACAATGGGCTCAGTAGGCAGACAAAAGGTGCCAAAGGGTAGCAGAAGCAGCAAAAATCAAGCCCCGATCACTAAACAAATGAGGCACCCAAACCCTGCCAATGGAGCATCCCATCACGAAACCAGTCTCGCAGTCCCCCACAGATGAAAATGCCAACAAACATCCTCCCCCCTTTTTCTTTGCCTGTGGACCATCTAAAAGGCTGTTGTCACACTTATTGCTGCAACTCTGAAACAAGTCATGAAATCAACTGTCCATCATATACCAGGCTAGATTCCACACATTGCTCTATAAGCCTAAAAGTTGCAAGAACAACCAGATCTGTGCCAGCATGCACTCCATGTGGGATGTCAAGCCTGAAACTCAATCACAGTCAGCATCTACCCACCTCGATCCTCGGTGATGTCCCAGACAACCCCAAACTCCATGAAGAACAGACTACATATGAGGCAAAATGAGGACACTCTGTGACAATCTAGACAGGCGAGAGGCATGCCTAGTCCCCTTCACACCATGTGGATGCCACGCCGTGCATGAGCCACCTCACAGAACTCACTCACAACTTCCTCAACCTTGCAAACCGCCACTAAAATGCACTGTGAACACATCAATAGCTCTAAATTATCGACACATTTTAAACTATTACTCTTATAACAGAAAGTGGCTAGAACAACAGGCTTTGTGTTAATGCGCTTATTCTGAAGCATATGAAATCAAACTCAAATACAGGTCATCAATGACCCTTTCTTTGCAGATTGCATAGTAATCAATATTTACTCCCTTGCCCTTAATATAGCTGAATTAAAAAAACACAGAATACTTTCCATAGGGGAAGGTGGCTTATAAAAAAAATAACACATCCCTTAAGGTTTTCACATAATTGTGAGGCAAATCTGTATCTTCTGTGACCATTTGGGAGTCCCACCCCCCCATCCCCAATGGCTAACACTACACCACGCATACATGTAAGCCACTTCCACTCACCACAGAAACACCTTTAACCAAGCCTGCTTCTCAGCTCTCTCCAACCCAACATAAATACGTATGCTAACACTAACATCTTTACAATTAACCACCAACTTAGACATAAACTTCAGCAGAAATGAAAACACAGCCTGATCCTCTCAAACTGTTAGCAGACAATGCTTTGCTGACTGCAGGAAATCTAGACAAAGGCACATAAGTAAAAGTGGGATAAATTAGGGGCCATTATAACTATAGCCTCACCAATTGGTTTGCATCAACACAAGTCCACCAGAGGGCATAAAATGTAAAACTCAAAGTCTGTCATTATTTCTAATTGCAGTTTTCAATGATTTACACTACTTTACCAGAAAGCCACAGATGTATGAGAAAAGAACCCAATGATAAGGCTGGCAAAAATCTGTACAGTTAAAAGGTATACCAAACAACCCATTAGGAGCTGTGTATCATGGCAGCAAACCCAATTAACCTAACTGCACAAAAAAAAATCCATCCAAACCAGCATTTAAGCACCCACAACCACCAACGGCAACATTAAAGCACACATGTAATCACCCAACTACCCATAGTATACCCACAATTATTATACACTCAAACTACTTTGACCACAATTGTAATAAATAATAACCCAGCAACCATGCTATTCACATCCTCCTCACTTGAGTTTGACTCCTTAACAACATTACCCCTTTCATCAAAATCCCAGGCTTACCTGTTCCACAGTACCTACTGGTCGTCACAGACGTAATACTTGCAAAAAACAAGTTCATGCCAAAATGTGATTCTTTCCCAGTTACACTTGCATAAAACCCCTTAAGACCCTCCCCACCCTTACCTCATTTCCTCCCAATCATCCATCATGCCCATTTAACCCTTCCCCCCTTTATCCTCTTAACTCCCACTAATATAATTAGCTAACTCCTCCCCTCTGAAGATGTCGCTGGACAAATTTGTTTGCTACCAAACCTCATTTGTAGAAGAACATTGGATGATTTTTATAAGAAGACATAATTCATTATTTATTGATTTTAATACTGCATATGGAGCCTGTTATTTACCATTTTTACTTTTTAGTTTTAAACAGCAGTTAGAACATTAGTGTACTGTTTATGAGCTAGTTAGTATTTTATTATTTACTTATTAAATGTCAGCTCAATAAGTCTAGAAATAATAATTTTTTTGAATATAACATTTTAACTTGAATGCATACCGGAGTCCATTTTTAACTAACATATATATTACACATTTTATAGGGAAAACAAGTTGCAAATCCACTTGTTTTAAACAGTTTGTGACTTTAAAATGACAATTGCCTTAATTTAGTTAACATATTCAGTATATAGCATTGATTTTTGGTATTATTTAAAATGTTTTTTGTACTTAAACTTCATTCTGATGAAGTCCTTATTTAAACAGGATGAAAGCACTTAATCTCTTATGTGTTATTAAATAAAGAAACTTTTTTGCATGGCAAGTCAGCCTGGACCTCCATCTGTGTGTAACACATTATCTGCCTCCCATCTTTTTGTTGATTTTGAGTTTTATTACAGGTGCTTTTGTCCATTTTTTCATTTATTAGTTTCACACCTTAGTGTTCCACTGTCCATTCAGATTTTTCTTTTAGTGCCAGTTACACCTGGAATAGCTTAGGCATTCATTTGAAAGGTAGTTAGTTGACAATTAATGGTGACTGTCCCATGTCATTGTAGATTATTGCTACTTTATGTGTATGGCTTGTGTGTATTATGTTTGGACATCTGGGTGACATTCCCATGGCTTGGTCACTATGGTGCTATACGGGGCACTGTCTGGTAGACCATGTATCCACCTGGGTTAATATTAGATAAACTAAAGTTTGCCTGAGGGAACACTCTAATAATCAAAAATCCCGGACTTCGATATGCTTTTTGTGAGATTGCGGTACAGTCAAATCAGAATATTTGCTCTTTCTTCACTATAGTGGAATGTTGGAGTTGGTATTTGTATTTAGCGGGGGTGGGGTGGAGGGGGGGCACAGCCCCCCACAATAGTGAATTAGAGGTCCAGATTTTTGATTATTAGAGCATTCACTAAGGTAAACTTTCATTTGTCTAATATAAACCCTCTCCACCTGATGGTAAAATCCTTTGTGCTGGGCACTTCAGGCTCCTTAATTTGTTCAGTCCAGCTTCCTTTGCCCTTGCCATCACTCTTTGAAACTCATGCACTGCTCTCATGCGATTGACATGGGTGGACTGCTTAGACTGCTTAGATGCCATTTACTACCAGCTATTCTGTCATACATTTTAATACATTAACTGTTTTTCTGGCCTTTATATCATTCTGTGTGCCATTTTATAGTCAACAGCATTTTATTCCTCTAGGCACTGTTCTTCTCTCCACTGTGGTACACATCAGTGATAACTACTTTTGATTTTGTGCTTCTTTGTCGTTATTGTCTCATCTTTTTGATATTTTATTTCTCCTTTATTGTTTTGTTTTTCTCCATTTATGTTCATATTTTATGCAGTATACACCAATGGATGGGGTCCCCAGCTGTCTCCTGGCCAGCCTGTCAGCAGGATGATGTAAATCATCTGACATGGGTTGATCTGAAGGGTTCACTGGTGCCTCCAGCCATCTGTCTTTAGTGGGGGCATAGCCTTCCTTTAGGAGGTACTACTGATGGGTTCCATTATGTCATCAAGGAGGAGGTAGAAGGACTGTTCACAGCCTTGTTTGGCTGTTGGCTGTTGGCTGGTTATCTGCTTTGGCAGCTCTGAGTGTGTCCTCATGCAACTGGATGTCCCTGACCAGTAGGCCAACAATGGCTGGACCCAGCCATCAGAGTGGTCACAGAGTTGACTGACATCAGGTTGAGTGTGACACTGTGCACATCGGCAGACAGCTGGCATTCCATTCTGTCTTCCATTATTGTGTTCCTTGTTCTTATATGTTATGACTCTCCCAGATTTTAATCCAGTCCTTTTCATTACTAATTGTTCTACATCTGTCTGGGTGTCTGCTTTGTGTTCTCCACCCAATGTGTGTATGCTTTATGTTCCCCACCCCATGTGTGGCAGCACTTCTCCAGTTGATATTTGTCTGCCTTTTGTGTTTGTCTGCCCCAGCCCCTGCTGCTATCCCTATGCCTTCTTTTCTTCACACGTCTTCCTGTTGTGACTTCACTCTTACTCTTCTTGGAAATATCAAAAAAGGATATTTGTCCACCTAAAAAAATCTATACCCCCCCCTGGCAAACCACTCTTCTTCTTCCCTTTGCCCCTCTCTATGTTCCTGTGCTTGCTTTTCCCCACTTTCTGAGTGTCCTGTATATTCATTTCCATTCCATTTATTTTAATATAAAAGTAGAAGCTTTACAGTGAAGCCATCAGGGTCCTCATCTCTGTTTGCAATGGCACATTTTTGGGTGTGGGAATTCACATGCTAATGAGCATGCTATATGCATGCCACCAGGTGCAGTATTGGACATTATCAGACTTGCTGAGTCTTTGAAATGAATTTCCTAATTAAAGTGACCTGTCATGCAGTGTCATTCTTATTGAATAAGTAATCAGCTTTTTGCTGCATCGCCTTACTTCATCTGGCTATTTTGCCTTTTTGCAGCCTTATGAGGCATTTTTTTTTATTTGGTTGATTGGAAAACAGTGTTTATATGTCTAGATAATCTTCTTGACATACTTTTAAGACCTCACTGAATGAAGTAATTAATCAATAGTTCTTGGTATATTACAGAGAACTCTCACATAATAGCACAAATTTTGTCCTCCATTTCTAATTAATAGAGAAATTATTTACAACCAATTATCATGATCAGCTATTAAATGAGAATGGCTATATTATTAGGAACTGAAATGACCATTTACTCATATCTTCCTCCAAACTTGATAAAAACAAGGAGAGAGCATTTACATCATTAAAAGGTCCTTATTGGAGAAAACTGTCAGATCGTATTTTGTATTTCCAGTGAAGCTGAAAGTTATATGGAAATATGTTTGGTTCCTTGTTTTTTTTTTTTTTTTTGTTGTAGCAGGTGGCTCAGGGAATGAGTTGATTATTGTGATAATGTTATAAATATGTTAGTACATCATGTTTTAATAATGTTTATTTGTTTATTTATTAGGATGAGTGGATGTTTAATATTTTATCTTTTATGTTTAGAATGTCTGTTTAAACTGAATGGGAAGATTTACTTTATTAAATTGTTAATTTCTTAAATATGTTTTATATATATATATATATATATATATATATATATATATATATGTAGATATATATATATATATATATATATATATATATATATATATATATAGATATAGATATAGATATATATATATAGATACACACACACACACACACACACACACACACACACACACACACACACACACACACACACACACACACACACACACACACATATAGTAAGATACACTCAAAGTAATCCATACCTCCTAGTGCCTTGCACCAAACCTAAGCAGGGTGCTACCATTGCTATCTGTACTCTCCGTCATAACTAATAAAGTATTACCATAGGCACCTACATCTAGTACTGTACCTTTTGGTGGTATTACCATATCCATCTAAACCTAGTGCTTAAAACAAAGAAGGCATTAAACTGTGATATTGTTGCAATCAAGTGGTAGAATGTAATGGCAAACTGTAATTACTGAAAGTAAATTTCTTGTATTTTGTATGTTTTCATAAAATATGAATTAGCCTGTCTAAAAGAGTAGAAATTAATTTTAAATGTGTACTTTGAACATTTTTTAAGTAATATTTATTATTTTCAAACTTCTTTTTAAAAAAATATAAAGAATTAATTGTGATGTCTTTAAGTACTATCAATGTCACTTGAATGTTAATTACGTTTATGCTATTTTGATGAAGCCTGAGAGGCACCTGTCATCCCAGGGATTCTGGATACTGGCCAAGTTTCTTGCCACCCCTATAGTGCCTTTTTTAGGCAATGTCCTGAAGAAAAAAATTACCACTATAACAGCTACAAACAAACAAAATCTGAGGGTTATGCTACTCAATGCTAGAAGTGTAAATCTCAAAATGCACTTGCTCGAAGCACTCCTTAAAATGCAGAACATCAACATCTGTGCAGTGACCAAGACTTGGTTCAAGGCTCCAGAGAGCACCCCAGCACTACCAGGCTATAATTCTTACCACACCTTTCAGCCCCTAAACTTGGACCAAAGCACTAAAGGCAGTGGTGTCTCCATATTCATAAAGGATATGCACACCTCCAGACTAGTAGCCCAACATAACGCATCAGAGTTTCTTCAGGTACAACTAACACTGGGTAAAACTACAATCCAGGTTGTAGCCTGCTATGGATCCCCCACCATGTCCCAAGACTCCCACGCCACATTCCTAAACACATTGGAAAATATTAGGGTACAAACGAATACCCTTATACTGGGAGACTTTAACTACCCATCCATTAACTGGGAAATTATTCATGTACCAACTCACTTGCTCAATGTTTTCTGGAATTCATTAATTCCAATGCCCTGGACCAGAATGTCCAGCATAACACATCAGAGATACTTGTACAACTAACATTGGGAAAAACTGTAATCCAGGTCTAGCCTGCTATAGATCCCCCACCATGTCCCAAGACTCCCACTCCACATTCCTAAACACACCAGAAAATATTAGGGTACAAACCAATACCCTTATACTGGGAGACTTTAACTACCCAGCCAATAACTGGGAAAATTACTCCTGTACCAACACACTTGCTCAAAGTTTTCTGGAATTCATTAATTCCAATGCCCTGGACCAACTCATTCTTAACCCCACCAGGGGTAGAAATATCCTTGACCTGGTCATTGATAACATGAGCGACTGTTGCTCTACACCAGTAATCAACTTCTCCCTGGTCAGATATGACCACAAGCTAGTCACCATGGATATCCACATCCCACCGTCACCCCCCCCCAAAAGGAAACCACCTTAAAAAACTTCTCCAAAGCCAATTTTGGACTTCTAAAAACAGAGGTTGTTAACGTCACGATACCCATGCAAATGGAAAATAGGCGCATGACTGCTGAATCTTACACCAATGCACTGTATGAGCACATACACAAGTGCATGGAACGGGCCATACCAAACAGAACCAAGATACTCTCCTCCAAAAAAAGGAAACCAATCTGGTGGTCTCCCACCATAAACAAACTCTACAACAGAAGGAAAAAAACTGTTGCAGAAAAGGGTGAATTCCCAAGACTGGAAAAACTCCCTTGTTAGCCTCAGCAAAAAAACTGAGCTCCATCATCAAATCCTCTAAAGCTAGCTACAAAAACAAAATTTCTACAGATTCTAAAGACAACCACAAGGTATTCTATAGTTATGTCAAGAATTTACATGGCAATACTCATATCTGCTCTGAGTTACAGCACAATGGCAGTACATATACAGAACCAACTGATATTGGCAACATATTGGCCAACAGGTTCAGTGCGAACTTTACCTGCCTTTCACCCCCTAAAGGGCATATCACAATATCTGGGGAATGCCAAGTCCCTATTATCACAGCTCTACAGGTAAACACCACACTGTCCAAAGCCAAGAATACAGCTTCCATGGAACCTGATAATAACCCTGGCTGTGTTCTACATGAATTACAAAGTGAACTGGCACCACACCTGAGTACCCTGTTCAATCACAGCCTCATTTCAGGCTTTGTTCCTACCAAATGGTGCACTGCTACAGTCATCCCACTCCACAAAGGGGGAGCAACTACAGACCCTGGGAACTACCACCCCATTAGTCTGACAAGTCTGATATGTAAGGCTATGGAGTGCATCATCATGGACCTTATAAATAAGGACATAGGGAATCTCCAAACTCTGGACCCCATGCAGTGGAAAAGGTAGATCATGCCTGCTCAACCTTACAGACTTCTTTGAGTCTGTCACCAGAGCTGTGGATGAGGGCAAGGTAATTCACACAGCCTACCTAGATCTTTCCAAGGCCTTCAACTCCATCCCTCACTCAGGAATCATAGATAGACTCACTAAACTAGGCATAAACCCTTATGTCATAAGATGGGTTGGCAACTGGCTCACTGATGTGAAAGTAGCAGTCTCCAAGTCTGACTATCGACCAGTTACAAGTGGTATCCCACAGGGATCAGTCCTAGGTCCTCTTCTGTTTGGCATCTACTTCTCTAAAGTTTAAGCCACCACAAAGGGACTCTGGCTGACCAAGTTTGCAGAAGATTGCAAACTGGGAGCCATTATTGATTCTCCAACTGATGTAGACATTCTACAAAAAGGCCTCACTGACACCAGTGACTGGTGCCAGAACCATGGCCTTAAGCTCAATGCCAAAAAGTGCATTGTCATTCCCTTTGGGAAAAATTCAGTGCCCATGAACTACCACATAGGCAGTAGTCCACTAAACACTGAAGGTGTGATAAGAGACCTGGGGACACAGGTTGACAGCAACCTCTCCTTTGATAACCACATTGCCACTGTAGTCAGAAAGTTCTTCTGTGTGGCACATCTCATTACAAAAAATTACTCATCCAGGAAGAAAGAGGTCATAATCCCTCTCTACTCGTTCCTCATTAGACCTATTATAGAATACAATGCCCCATTTGGTATGTACCTCACTAGACCTCCAACAACTGGAAAGGCCACAAAAATACCTCACTAAGAGGATCTTAGACCTTAGATACATGCTCTATATGGACAGACTCAAAGCCATGTCTGACCCAGAGCTGCTAGATATGCTACACCTAAAGAAATCCCAAGCCCTCTATGCCACACGCTCCAGGGACCTAAACCTCATTACCACAATAAACAGAACATGCTGGAGGGACAGGTTCCTAACCCAGAGATTTCCCATACTCTAGAACAAACTTCCCATTCACGTCAAGCAGAGCACTTCACTGGCCCTCTTTAGGAGAAATCTTGATGAGTGGATGGGCAATAGGAAGTTCACCCTGGGGATCACTTCAGTGGCCTTACTTGACAGGGGCACTGAGAACTAACTTTGGGCGGCATGATGCCAGGGAATCTTCTTGGGCTAGGATTATATAGGCTTGAGGGTCGTTAGCCTAGTACACACCTATGAACCTATGAACTAAGCAGTATGAAAAGCAGTGGTAAAAAGATGAACTCCTGTTTAATTAGTAGGAAAGAATAATCCTATCATACTAAAAATAAACTTGCTGCTTGTATTAAATGTAGTATAGTGTGGTGCAAAATTCTTTACTGGCAGTCCCTTTTTCATTTGTCTTCTTTTCTGAAACTAATACGATTCCAGACAACTGAAAAAAGGCAAACAAAACCACCTCAGCACAGATTCTCATTGATTAAGGTTTCTGCTTCGCAGTTTCAAGTATGGAGTTAAATCCTGCCCTCTGGTAACTATCTGTGTATACCATGGATGCTACACATATGAGCCTTTGCTCTTCTACCTTTCTCCCAAAAACAAGTGGGCTTATTAATTATAGGTTCATAAGTTCATAGGTAAGTTCTAGGCCAGCTGCCCCTGTGGGCTATTTTAAGCCTAGCCAATTCCCTTTTGTGCTCAAAATAGCCTATTCCATTTGGTTATAGATTGACCTTACGCAGCCCATTGCCAACTATTATAACTTACCCCTGCTAAGAATAACTGGGATCATGCCATAGATAATTTGAGGGGACCCATGCATGTAATAAAGCATGTAGGAGCTGACTCAGCCCATTAGTAGTACAGGGATGCAGTCCTGGGTAAATTTTCTGTTTCACATCCATATATCTAAGTTGCACTTGAAAATGAACAGGGATGAACTTTGTTTTATGTGGATGGGTAGTCTGTTCCACAGCAGTCATATCCTCTATGAAGTATACCTGTCCCTCTAAACTGTATTATTGATGTTGCAGAAGAGGTTTAGATCCATAGACCAAGCATTTCTGATGCCATTTGACTAGCTGATGTGCAGTAAATCCATCAGCAATGGGTCAAAGGATGCCTTGTATACCAGACACAGGTCACCTCTTAACAGTCTGTAGGATACAAGTATAGTGACATGGCTTTGAGTCCGTCCATGTAGGGCATATTGTTTAGGCCTTGTATCCTTTTTGTAAGGTGTCTGTTGACATTTCAGTTGTTGCATGTGTCTGAACAGATACATGCCAAAGGGGGCATTATATTCAATGACTGGCCTAATGAGGGGTGGGTAAAAGGGGACAATGACATCCCTACATTTAGACACAATCCCTTATAAACTGTGCAATATAGAACAATAGACGCATGTTGGTCAAAAGTTAGGTCACTGTCCACATAATTTATCAAACCCCCCCCCCAAAAAACTGGGTCAACTCTTGGGGATGTATTGTCAGTTTAGTAGTTGCCTGGGGTAGATGACTTTTCAAAGGATACAATAATGCATTTTTTGTCATTTAGATTCAGACAATGATTTTGACATCAGTTATTTATTTGTGACAAACCTTCCTGCAGGATGGCTAAGTCATTTGGTGATTCAATGATAGCTCCTAGCTTGCAGTTATCTGCAAACTTAGTTAGCCAGAGCCCTTTGTTATTGCCTTTTTCTTTCTCTTTGTGGAGGTGACTTCCCCTATTTTGATTTACTGTTCCTGACTCTGAGCCAGTTGGCAATTCATTGGGTGATATAGGGGTTTATTCTCAGTTTATTTAGCTTTTCTACTATGCATGGGTTGGGAATTGTGTCAAAAGCTTTTGCCAAGTTAAGGTATGTATCAGTTTGCCTTCATCCATTGCTTTGGTGACCTTTCCAAAAATATCCACCAGGTTGAGTATGCATGACCTTACAAATTGAGACAAGTCCAGTGTTTGGAGGTTCCCTACATCCTGACTGATTAATTCTATAATAAGTCTTTCCATGCGTTTCCATATAAGCCTGCTCAGACTTATGGATCTGTAATTGTTTGGGTATGTGAAAGGTCCTCCCTTATGTGGGAGAAAGACTGTAGCTGTTCTCCATTTGCTTGGTACAAAACCTGTATGGAAGCTAAGATTTAACAGTGTTATGGTTGTGTCTCTAAATTATGCCTCATGCTATTTAAGATGCATGCAGGGATATTGTCAGGATTCATTAATGCAGTATTTGTACCCTTTGATAGCACTTTTAGGACTAAGTCTTCTGTGATAGTTGGAGATGAGCCAGTTTCAGGTATATATATATTGAGAGACAGATGATGGGGAGAGGGAGTTAAAGTTAGAGCTAAATTTATTGGCCAGTAGGTTAGCTATATACGCAGTCTCAGTGTAGGTAGCATTGTTCACAATCATCTCAGTGCATTGCTGCATTGTTTTTTTTGAGCTTATGAACCTAACTAGTAAGTGCCTTTTGATAGTCTTTGGCTTGGGTAGCTCCTTTAGCCTCAAATGTGGCTTTGAAGGGTTTTATTAAGCTCCTGAGTTGTTTGTTTATTTCAATGACAAGGGTTCTAACATTATGTGAATTACTCTTCTTACTTTTGGTCAAAATTATTTTCCTTTAATTATAAAGGTTGTTGAAATTATGGTTCCACCATGTGGTTTTATTTCTGGGATTTGCCCTGCACTTATAGGGTACATGCTGGTATCGTGTGGTGGTATACATTTCTGAGTATTCAGTGGAGTTAATTGGGTTTGGTGGCAATTTAATGCTTGTCAATGTACCACTTAGGAGTATGTCATTTGTCTTAAAGAAATTTCTAAAGGAACCTTGGGTGAACGGGATCTCTGGTTTCAATTTTATTTCTACGTAGACTGCTTTATGGTCAGATCTAACAAGAGATGAAGATACACAAGGGATGGTGCAAGATGCTCCCATATTAGTAAGGACAAGATCCAAGATGTTATTCCCCCTTGTGAGTAGTCAGACTAATTGTTCCAGGGCATTTGTATTGACAAAGTCCAGCAATCTCTGTGCTATGCACTAGTGGTGGCATCGGTTTGACTGTCTATATTTAGATAGTTTAGATCACATAGGAAATGGTATGAGGTTTACTGCTGAGTGATTCTAGTTTCTAATAGTTAATAATGTATTTATTTATACAATTTGTTAACTGGGGTAGTGCACTGATCCCAGTGGATCAATTTTAGTCTCAGCCTAGGTTGACTGGTATATTAAATCATATGTTGGAATAGTGACAGCTGAGATTGGGGGAAAACATTGCTGCTGGTAGTTTTCTACCTGCTGTTTGCATGCCAGATAGCACTGCATTTACTAAAGAAGGAGCCATAGAAAGGAACTGCAAGGTTCTTGAGAAATACAAAATATTCAGACAAACCAGGTGGAGAGTAGGAGGTCACCATGACAACTAATATGGAGCAGGTACTTCTATTATCACTGGAAGAGATCTGACTCCTGACCGTTGGATCTAGAGAGGGTTTCAAAGAGGAGCTTCAAAGGAACTGAACATACAGAGTAAAGGTGTTCAGGAAGCTATCCATGAACACTAGAAAGGAAGAAGAACTGCCATTCTAAGAAAAGAAACTGATGAAATTATCCCTGTAAAGACATGCTTGAAGGAAAAGAAAGGTATAAGCACTGTTTTGTTTGCTGACCACCTTTGAGGATAACACTAATCATTGTACCACTGTGCCACCCTAGAGTAAAAAAAATGTAGGGGGCTAAATAAGCGGGAACTTCAACAAATGAGGAGAGATAAGACGAGTTTAATTATATGCTTTAGTTTTATAATAGGTGAAAGAAATAGGCAGACTATGCTGGTCAGTGGATGTTTAACTACTGAAAATCTTTGTTTATAATATTCAGATGATGCTTCTGGAAAGGATAATTTTCAAGAACCAGACAAGCTAAATAGCTGTGGGTTTCACATGTTGCAGAAAACTGCAGGATACTTGTATTATAGTGACACTGAAAGAATCTGTTTGCTACTTTTTGAGATGTATTCCTCTGAAGTAACACACACACACACACACACACACACACACACACACACACACACACACACACACACACACACACATACTCACACACGTACACATATTTTATTTTCGTTTGTTTACCAAGTTTGTCCAACTTGGTTTAGTCAAAAAAAAAAAAACTTTCACCAAAGGTTCAGGAAGAAAAGTCCCAACATACTGCAGTTTTAAACAGACTTCAGTAATATTCATGAACAGACTTTAAGTAATATACATTAACAGTTACATGTGCTTTTGATAATTAGATCACATTCATATGAAATAAAGGCAGCTGTTACAATATAAAAGATACTTATGTATTAGTAGATGTTGAACACTTAGCATTCGAAGAGGTGTATATTACTTGATTTACCAAACAGATAGTAGATCTTGTGATTAGTGCTTAGAAATTCAAAGAAGTGGCAGTGAAGGAAGGAACCTCATTCACTGGTGTATGGTCTCCTCAGCTTTTGTGCTATCACATCAAAGGCAAATCCATGCAGGCAGAACTGAATGTTGGAGATTTCAAAAGACAAGGAAGTGTGATTTCAGTGATGACTAATGAGTGTGTCACAAGTCTTCAGAGGGGGGAAGTGTGTCCCCATTACCCTCTTTTTTGTTGTTACCTCCAGAGTTATACATTTCAGATAATAGGATGAATAAGGAAAATCTGGTGGTACATTAGTCTTATGTTTTAACGTGAAGGACTTAGTGAAGCATGCTAGACCTCCCAGTGTGAGATGGCTTAGTAAAGTGAAATATCAAAGAGTCTACCTAGAAGAACATATATTTACATGTTTCCCTAAGCCGTACTGGCAGCTAACTACATACTCAACAAGAATTTGGATTCTTGTGAATATCTTTTTCAAAACAACTGTAAAAATAGCATTACGAATTCTATTCTTACAGATAAGAAGTGTGTATCTGCTTATGACAAAGAATTTGCTGGAAGAAAATCACATCTTTTTTTCTATTTTTTTTTTAACTGTCCGTGTTTTACTACCAGATCTTGTTGTTGCTTGGAATCAGGACTAGCCTTGCAGGATAAGTATGTATTAAAGTAATAAATGTTTTTCTTTCCCAAGAACCACCAGTCAGTCCTCATCCTGAGGTCAACGTCGAAGATGTGGATTCTGAAGCAGATTCTGCTAGTCCTCAAAAAACAGATGTGGTGTCAGCAATGTCACAGCCTCCATCACCACACAAGACCAAGACCCTCACTGTGCCAGGTGTCTCTGCAGCTACAAAAAGGTATGACTCTGGAAACAGTGAGTTATATACATTTGCAGAATGAAGCAAGCACACCAAATAATGTGAGATGCATACATTGTAAAGGTGAGCTCCAAGGTCCTCCACACTGAATGAATAGAGGTTTGTTTGTTCTAATAGCTTGTTACTTTCTGCATTGATGAGGGAATGGCCTTTGGTTTAACTACCAGAAAAGAAACTCCATTTTTCAGGACATATAAGCATCATTAGACAATATTGACTTAAATTATAAATGGAGTGCTCCTGGATCAGTCTAATTTTTACATTTTATTGCTGACTACACTGTATTTTGTAGATACTGGATTCTTGTTTTCCTCAAGTCATTAACAACATTACTGTATAGTGACCCTGTTTTCCATAAGAACAAAAACACTGTTCTTTATAAAATATTTAGTGTTCTGGTAAACCATTGAGGTTGAAGTCACTAGATAATGAAGGACATTTGAGTCTCAGGTTCACAGGCTCATGGGTGCTTACTAGACTAATGACCCCTAGGGGTCTTTTTAATGCTAACCATGCTTTCCAAGGGTGAGAATCAAACCCTAGGCATCTTATTTTAAGGTAAAACCTTAAACATTATGCCAGTCCCAGCCCAGGTTTCATACCCTGAAGAAAATGCATACTAATGAAAAACCTGTTATTCTATCACTTTTATAAGCTTATAAGAATACTATTTAAAATCTGTCCCCTAATTATTGGCCTTTGTCCAGAATTATTGTGCTTAGATGTTGAGAGATGAGCAAACGAACATTGGTACAGAGGCCAAGACTATAAATTTAATTATAAAATATGAAAATAAAAGTGGGATGCACACCACATAGAAATACAGGTGACTTCCACAAGGTATTCATTAAGCAATATTACCCCAAAACATCTCAATGTCCTAGGGAGAACATATACCTCAATGTGACATGATCTCTATATCCATTATATGGTTTGTGTGGTTTGCGCAAGAAACAGCATCTTGAAAAGAACTTGCTTTATGTCTTATCTTTTCTAAAGAATTTTAAAACCTCTGAAGTGTTATTGACTTTGTTTGCTACACATCCTGGCATGTTGTATTGACATTTTAAAATATCTGCTGTTGAATTATGATAATGTTGAAATTGTTAATATAACACAGTATAACCATTAATTTTATATGGCATTAGTATTTAATTTTTCTTGTATCTAGCAGAAATTGTTACAAACCTTATGAATAAGCTAAAAATATGTATTTTCCAACTAACATTGTATAGCTAGGTCAGCCTGGTCCTTGCAGTAACCCTAGACTAAGCCATGCGGCTGGCTACATGACAGCTAATCAGGTACCAGGCTATTCTTGCAACCATTTTATAATGACAGATAATCCTTTTATAACAAGCATTCTTTTGTGTTGGGTTTTAGCCATTAACTGGGGTTGTTAACTACATCTGTGTCAATGCACTTTACTTCATTTTATATAGTTAGGTAGTATGAAGAAAAGATGATTCAGAAACAGATCACAAACTGCCCAAAGGAAATTACAAACATAGAGAACAGAGAGGTTAAATTATTAGGCCACTGGGCTTTAAATAATTTTGCTAGGGTATGAATCCCTTCATCTTCCAGTTGCATTCTCTGTAAAACACCTGGAATGTCCAAGAGAGTATATTTAGTTAATAAGAAAAATAAAAAAAGAAGGACATTACTTTGCTTCTGCTATTGTATCAGATCAGATAATGGTTGCAATTCCTAATTATGGTTTGCAGAAACGCAACTCTCCATTCACTTATAGGGTAATTTACACACCTCTGACTGAATGAGATTTGTAAGTACACATAAACTGCATTTTATTGGGTCACATTAAAATAAAATTTGCATGATTATAACTCACCTTAACTATGCAGTTAAAAGAAGTACTCAGCAGGGTGCACAACTATCCTGTGCTAATAAATAGTGTTATTATCAATTCACACACACACACACACACACACACACACACACACACACACACACACACACACACACACACACACACACACACACACATCTACATACATGCACATGCATCTTGTGTATTTTAAGATAAAACACCAACAGACTACAATCTTCATGCAAAATAACCAATATGTCTGACCTGGCCTAAAAAGTAAATTAAAATATCTATAAATAAAGTCCCAAACAGATTAATATAACTTCTCTAAAGTCCACAAACACCTATTCCAGATCCCCATGTCCATTTTATCAATGCACATAACTATATTACTTCTTAAAACACATGACAAAACCATATCTTAAAATATACAAATAAAGAAGTCACATTTCAGAATTTAACAAAAACATTTAATTAAATGCTCAGGCTTTCACTTGAGTACTGGCGCCATAGAAGGTACTTAACTTAGTCTCTAAGGGACATGAACAGCAAAGATATTTTGCGACTTGCTTTTTAAAAACAACAGTTTGTTTTGCATGTTACCACCTCTATTGCCTTCTTTTATCACAAAGATTGCCATAAATTTGAAATAATTATGAGAATCTTTATCCTTAATATGTTTATATAAAACATTTTTCAAATTGCGCTGATAACATTATAATACTCCCAAATGTATCCATTTAGAAATCTACCTGTTTTGCCCATATAAAAAGAGCTGCACCCACACTGGGCTTGCTACATCATATTTAGCAAGTAATATGTACAAAAGCACTGGATATAAAACATTATTTTGGGTAAACAAGTTATCTCCCTTTATTAATGATATATTAACAACTAGAGCATTTGCCAGTCTTAAATATGCAATGAATCCTATTATTATATTAATATTATTATTAGTAGTAGTAGTAGATGGAGGTTCCCTATTCATCTTGTTTTAAAAGCACTACCTCTTCAAAATATTCTGTTTTATCACCTACTGTATTTTTAATCTTCTTATCGTACATTAGAACTCCTTAGTGTTTTTCAGAATGTTAAATAATTTATAGCCATCCACGTAAAATGTACTGGTAAATGCCATGTTGCAACTTGTTCTTTTTTTTTAAATCTTTTTACTACACCACCTTGTGTATACATGTGAGTCCTTAACGCATCCATCTCATTAAAGGCATCTGTCAATAAATTCATAGTTTATCCCTGATCTCTGAAACCTCTGCAGCATATTAGTTACATAATTAATCATTTTCTTTCTTCTAAAGTGTTATGGCTGACTCTTTAACATCTGACTCATAAGAATACTGTTTTTAATACATTAAAGATATGATACATTTTTCCTAAGGCGTTACTAATAACATAGAGAGTTAAAGCCCTGACTATGGCCCAGGTGACCTGATTTCAACTAATGGCTCTTGATAATGTAAGCAGAGAGGATAGGCAAGCCCATCCTGGGATGGAGGGAAGGAGGGAGAGATGGAGGGAATGACTGGACTCAGGCACATCTCCATGGATGATCCAAGTGGAGAATGGGAGTGTGTGGAAAGTGCTGGCTATAAGGCAGGGTGACACACAAGTTTCAGTAGACAGTTCACCACACACTCATTGTACACCACTCCCTTGAACAGAAGGAGTTTGAATTGGGGAAAAGAATATTCCTAAAGAAGAAAAACCTCCCATGGCAGAAGTATAAATCTGCTCCTGGAAGCCTTGGTCTCTTCATTGGCCCCCAGTGTGGGTTAGGGTCAGTACAGGAGTAGTTAGAAGGGTTCTGTAAACCTAGTGCATAAGGAGAGGCAATGGGGGCAGCTGATGGTAAGCTAAAAGGAGCAAAAAGAAATTCTAAGGCTTTTCTATACACATTTAAGTATTCACAATTATTGTAAAGTGTATCATCTAGATATATGATACCAGGTTTACTAGAATTTAAAAATATGTATCAGACCTCTATCACTGGCATTTCAATATTTTTGGAATAGCCAGCCTGATGACACAGATGCAAGGCATCTGTTTGTCAGGTTTGGAAATGGGCTCTTACCCACCAGCAGGTCTGGCTTGGGGGGGTGGGGGTGGGATAAGATGAAGCAGTCAAACACCAGTTCTTTTATACAGGAGCATGGCACGGGGGAACCTGGTGTCTGTGTGACCTCTAGTGGAGACCAAGAGCCTTGCAGAACATCTTACAAAGGGGAGTGGTATTGATGTCCTGATGCCAATGCTCTCGCTGTCTCCACAACCTGGGACAGTGACTGGCCATCACATGAATGATGGCTTCTGGGCTCTGCAATTATTGAACGTTACTGAATCCCTTGGTCCCCAGGGTTTAAACATTGAGAACCACCTGTCTATGGGTTACATTCATAAGTATTCCAACTGGAGTCATGGCAGATTCCAGTTTAGGCAAATATGAAAGCCAGGTGGAGCAGCTTGAGGTTGTATAGGGTTAGGAGGGAGTCAGGGGAGAGAAAACATTTTGAAATAATAATAAACTAACACAGAGCCCCTCGGATAAAGAAAACATCATTAATAAAACATTTAAAACTTACTGTATAGAGTTCATAGGCAAGTACTAAGCTAGCTGCCTTTGAGGGCCGTTTTAAGCTTAACCAATTTCCCACAAAGGTGAGAATCAAACCCTGTATCGTGTGTCTATTTGGTAAACATCTTAACCATTTTACCAACTCCTAGCAGATATATTTAAACAACTCAGAAACATAATGTTTTAGATTCCCATTAAGCTACAAATAAACTTGAATATGTAAGAGTTACTCTTCTTGCCATCACTGTGCCCCTGATCTGCTGAAATCCTGATAACTTTAAATAGAAATATGCTGTATTCTAAAACCAGCTGCAGTTCTAATGAAACTACCCTCTTCCTAACTTCAGGAAATGGAGAGAAATGGTAACTCAAAATGCAATTGCTTATAAATCTTTCTCCATGTTAATACTCATGTAGAGTAATATCAGTAATCAGCCGGTACCACAATATCACCTTTGCAAAAATTAACTCCCTTTAAAGCTTCAATAATATAACTAGTGTCTCTAAGGCATCACTCCAAAAATGGCAACTGTGGATTCAGTAGTTTATTTAAGATTAAAGACAAACATACTGTTAGATTACTATATCCCACAGAGGGGAGGAGCATAAAGGGAAAAAACATACAGATGTCATATACCTACAAGGAAATGGTGCCCTGTGCCAACATACTTTTTAACAAATTATCAATCAAATGTTTAAATCTGGGCTATAGGGTTACTCTTCATTGTTTGTATAATTAATTTTGCCTTAAAAGAGCTCCTGCATTTTGTTTTTATACTAAATTTGATCCATAATCACCACAGCCTCTCCCTTGTCAGCCTTAATGATATAAAGGTATGTTCTATTCCTTTATTTTCACAAGCCTGGCCTTACTATGCTCTGGTTTTCTCAGTCTCTACTTGTCAGCTCTTGTTCACATAATTTTAAAGCATTTGACTACAGCAACAAATGAAGATTTTTTTTGACACAGATAAGCATTTTCATCACTAAATAACAATTTCAAACAAAGTTTCCAAACAAATGCAAATGAAAAATGATATCAGACATATTTATGTTTTGCTACACAAAAAACAACCCCCTTATTTAACATTTAAAGTAATTAGAATCCAGTTGCACAGTAGTAGCATTGTGAACTAAACTGTTAAAAACAGACTTCTCATTACTAAATTCCTTAAATTCCTCTTTTTATAACAATGCCATTCCAAGTATAGGTAAAGCCAGGGCATTCCCTTAGCCCACGTTCATTCACTTGTATTTTGAAAATGAAGGTCGAAAATGAGAGTTAACTCACTGTTTGCTCTTACTAATGGAATGGCTATCATCTACACTCAGTCTAGGATTTTCAGTCATCGGTTCAGTTCTTTGTTAATAGTCAATGCATGAAAGTCACTGTCTTTTCTTGCTTGACTCCACCCTTTTACAAGAAGATGGACAACTGGTCTGAAAAGAGGACCCATCATTATGCAATATCTGAATCACTTGTGTAACCCTGCTTCATGACACCTCGTCTGCTAGAACTTTCTTTCTTGTTAAATGCAGAATTAGATTTAGTCTGTTTTGAACTAAACAGCTTATTGTACCCGTCTACAGACTCTATGATTATTTATTCAGTTTTCTTAACATCATTATTTTCATTATACTAAATGATTTCATTATCAAATCTAGTCACTAAAAAAGTATATTCACTGGTTTCTCCTACACTTAATCTTGCTTCAAAAATATTAAAGTTCTCTTTCACATTCATACTCACCCACGTCTACATCTTTAGTTATTAGTTCCTTCAGGCCCAAACCCATTTTATTCAACTTTGCCCGCCCTTGTTTCTGGATTTTTGATTGGTCACTCCCACAGGTGTTGCTCTTATACACATTAAGCACTCGAGGTACAATACATTGATAAATGTAAGGTGTGAAAATACAACTCTGCCAGTACATTCTGCTGGCAAATACTATAAATGTTTCTATTTCACAAATACCCGATTTTAAGTCCAAAGTCTCACTAGTAGCATAACTTACCAATAATTTGAACCTTTTAAAGCCATAAACATTTCTTAATCTTCAGAATGATAAAAATAATTAGTGATCAGGCCATACCTCTCAACTGTACAGATTTCCGCAGAATGTCCAGATTTTGGCCTCATATTTTTGGTCCGTTTTTCATAAAATTGTGTTTTTCTGGCAAATTAGTGGTAAATCATTTATAATTGAAGTCCGAAAATAATGACAGGCATTTGAGTTTCAGACTTTATATCCTTCAGTAAATCATGCTAATGCAAACCCTGTCATTCTATCAACTTTCTAAGTTTGTAAGAGCAATACTTAAAAATTGTCCCTATTTTTGGGTCTTTGTCCAAATTTCTTGCTCTAAGAGGTTAGGAGATATAAATTCAGGACATGCACAAAAAAAGACCTCACATTTCACCTTCAGGTTGTTACACTTTGTGTTTTCAAAGTGTGACTTGTTGCTATGTGCTTTTTAGTGTGGCACTATATCAAATTGTGTTACTCCCATTTATTTACTTGAAGACTTGTATCATGTCCCACTGACAGCCTTCCTTCAACACCTCCCACACACCAAGTTGTTTTTAATTTCCCTTCATAGGTATTCTGCTATAAACCCTGCACCATTTTGTTGTTCTACTTGAATTGACTCCATCGTGCATATATCCTTCCCAAGTTAAGGTCTGTAAAATGCACACAGTAGTGATGATGAATCTTTGCAAATGTCTGTACAGTGGACTACTTCTCATTTGTTATCACTGGGAAATCTGTCTATGCAACATAAGCTTCCCTGTATTGGTGCTTCTCAGCTTGTCTATTTATGAATTTATCTAATTTTTTTTGTTTCCCAGATACAATAATTTACATCTACTTGCCGTTAACTAATGCTTTCACATTTCAGACTAGCTCTCAAGACTTACTTTTAATTGTTACTAATCTGTTCTCATAAACAAACAAAATGTTACACCAGATCTTGCTTCATCTGAGAAACAGCTATTTTGTGTGTGTGTGTGTGTGTGTGTGTGTGTGTGTGTGTGTGTGTGTGTGTGTGTGTGTGTGTGTGTGTGTGTGTGTGTGTGTGTGCTTGTTTCACAACTTGTACTTCATCACATTGTGTCATTCTGGTTCCTTCTAAAAAGTTCAAAACCTAATAGTATGAGTCATGACACTGAAATTTAAACTGCAATTCCTAAATTATATTGAATTCCAAAATGTGTGTTACTCCTTAAAAGTGTTTTGGTAGAGGAGCTTTCCCCTATCAACCTCAAATGTGAGACTATATCTCCCTGACTCTCGCCACTTACTCTGAATTTTTTGTACATCAGCCAATGGGGAATTCACCTAGATTCTGCAGTTTAAAAGCACTTACATGTATTCTAACCAACACAGGTTCACCATTACTGTCCTCAGACTTTCAACAGGCACCCTATCAGATGAATAATGCAGCATGATATGCTTCCTTAACATTCAATTAATGAAAAGACTGCTGCGTCTCAACAAACTGAGAAATTACTTAACTAAAATTTTACTAAATAAGCAATTGTGCAGCTCAACAAACCCTGCTCCTCTTTTGAGGGATGCAAGATGCCCACAACTCTCCTAAACTTACATATAGTGACTTGAAAGTCATACTACAGTATGGAAATGTGAAACCAAAAACATATACAACAGTTCTGTATGAACTGTAAACTCACACACTCTAAGCATCAAGGCTTCACTTTCAAACATATGTGTTTGGGCAGTTAGAATCCATCCAAGTAGCCTGTGATCACATATAGTGAACAGGCATAATACTAATCCAGAAATCACAAATAACTTCAGCTGTATAGAAACTATCCAAAGGCCTTGTACCTCATAGCACCCTTTGTGGTTTGATGCACAAGCATGATGTCAACAGTCACAGAAAAACCTTTTCAGGTTGTAATACTAAGATGGTAATCAATTTAATATTTTAAGTTTTGGCCTTAAAACATGCATGGGGTACAGAAAATATATCAAGTGATCAGTTTCAGCTCACATGATGATGTTTTTGACAGGACATTGCTTTCCAGTTTTTAGTTTTTATTTGTTAGTATTAATGAGGTTGTCCTTTTGTTCTCCATAACAAAACCACATGCAAGCATCTTGATGATAAATGATTGATATAACAAAAGGGCTGTGCTCCACAGAAAATCTTGCATAATTGGCACTGTACTCACAATATACAATGAGTAGAAGATATCTATAGGATTCAGTGATACATTGTTATGCAGTCGAATTTTCTTTTGGTATTACTGTATTCTGATTTGATCTACCTTAATTGTAAAAGTTTTGTTTTCAATGGAAAAGGACAATTCATTGTTCTTATAGACTTGTAGCAATTTATTATTAAAATAGATGAGATGTATAATTTCTTTAAATGAAATCACTTAAGCAGTAGGTGTGCAGAATTAAACTAAACCGTAAAACAATGTAAACATATTTCCTAACAGGTATGTTAAGTAAACCTTTGTTAACATTTAAGCAATTTTGTAAATCATGTTTTTACTTCTTTTGTGTCTTTTCTTTTCCTGCTCTCCCTTTCTGAAATGAGCACAGTTCATTCACTGATAAAACGTAAGCAAGTCTAGTACAAGGTTATTTCTTTAAGCTTTGCTAATATTTAAAAAGGAGAAAATTGTTAGACACTGGTATGTAGTTGCTGACAGAAAATAGAGCTGCAGTTGTCAATGTACTATATATCATCGGCTAATTGCTTTAGTTAGCTTGGTAGAAATACTGCTTTTAAAGTTACATAGCTGTAGATTTGTTCCCAGTACCACTTACCTTTCTGATAATTTTTATTTTCTTTAATAAAAGTATTTGTTAGCAATGATATGAATTGAGAAACCTGTGGGAGATAATATAGTCAATGAAATCTCAATGGAAAATGCCAATAGAAAATGCCATGGGGTGTGTGTATGTGTAAGGGTTATTCATGAGTCCACCAGTACAGAAAGAGAAAGGGAGTAAAACATAGCTGAAACACAGAGAAGAGACTCAAGTTCTAACAAATAGGGAGGACATGATTTGTTGAAATATGTACACACCCACACACACACACACACATATACATATATATATATATATATATATATATACATATATATGGGATCCGTATGGATCACCGAATGGCAACATAACCGAAACAGATTCGGCCGGGCATACTTGCATGAAAGTGCTTTTCACCCAAAGGCACTTTCGCGTAAGTATGCCTGTTGTGGAGATCACACTACAGTATGGATAAGGGAAAATTCCCTTTTCCCCACTGTAGTGTGACCTCGGAGTGAGAATATTAAAGTAGAGGGGGTGTGGGGGATACAGGGGGGCTTGCCCCCCTGCAAAAACGTAAAAGTAATGTTTTATTCTTTTATTTTTAAACACACTTTAACGAAAGTGCTTTTTCAGTGAAAGCACTTTCGTTAAAGTGTGTTCAGTGATTGTGAATTCGGACTATTGAACTTTTGTTCAGTAGTCCTAGATCCATATATATATATATATATATATATATATATATATATATATATATATATATATATATATATATATATATATATATATATCTATGGGATCCATACAGATCCCCGACGGCACTTTCTGCCAAAGCAGAAATCACCGAACATACATAACTAAAAGTGCTGTTTACCGAAGCAGCACTTTTGGTTATGTATGCTGGTTGTGCTGGTCGCACTAAGGTGCAATTAAGGGAGAATTCCCTTTTCCTCACTGTAGTGCGACCTTGGAGTGAGACCATAAAAGTAGGGAAGGTGTGGGGGGTACAGCCCCCCACATGGGGGGGGTGCAGGGGGGCTTGCCCCGCTGCATAAAAGAAAATTTATTGTTTTTTTTTTTTTTTGAATGGACTTTAATAAAAGCACTTTATCCGTGAAAGCGCTTTCATTAAAGTGCATTTGGGTATTGTGGATTCGGACTATTGAAATTTTATATATATATATATATATATATATATATATATATATATATATATATATAAAACTATATATATATATATATATATAGATATATATATGTAAGTCATTTTTATAGCTATATATAAATGTATAAATGGGGCGGCCACGGTGGTGCAGCGGTTAGCGTTGCTGCCTCACAGCAAGAGGTTCTCCAGTTCGATTCTCGGCTGGGGTGTCTTCTGTGCGGAGTCTGCATGTCCTCCCTGTGATTGTGTCTGTTTCCTCCGGGTGCTCCGGTTTCCTCCCACATCCCAAAGACATGCAGGAGGTGGATTGGACACTCTAAATTGGCCCTAGGTGTGAGTGTGTGCATGTATGTGCCTTCTGTGGAAGGTTGGGCACCCAGCTGGCAACTCAAAACTGTAAAACTCCACTGCCAATCATGAGCAGACAGATGATCCGCTGTGGTGACTCCTAACTGGGAAAAGCCAAAGGAAGAAGAAGAAGAAGAAGATATAAATGTATAAATTAATCTAGAAGAAAGTCATTATGTTGAACATTCAAGCAAAGCAGTCTGCATATAATGAAGCTAAACATAAGGAATACCAATAAATTATCATTTAAGGTAATATCAACTGCCAAGATTGCCTGAGAGTAATGACTTACTAAGAGTAATCAATCTTAAACCGCTGTGTGCTCTCCTTTTTTAAGCAACCCCTCCCTAATTCCCAGTCCAAGTGAACTGAGGAAATAATTAAAAGCCCATTTTCATAATTTTCTATAAGTGAAAGTCTCAGTAATAATCAACATGAGCAGAATGCATTGCAGATTTGAGACACTCTTTCTATTTTGTCTTCCTGGAAGTCCTGATCTCTTGCTAAGACTGGTAAAATAAGATGTGCCATCTTTTCTCTTTTGGATGAAATCCATTCAAACTTATTTTATATGAGTAATGTGGTCAAAATTGCTGTGTTCAGAAGAAAATGAGAACAAGGCAGCAGGCCAGAGAACAGTAGCATATTTTTTAAGGAAATACATAAAACACACAGATGTTATAAATATAGGTGCAGGTAGTACACCTGGTGATAATTATCAAAAGGTAGAGAGTATCAACTGACTGCACTATGGAGACATCTTTGAGAAAGGTGAATCCAACACACAGTTTTCAACTAACAGGGAACTGCTAGAGGACATTCTAAGATCTTGATCTCATAGCTTAAGTGTTGGCATAAAGTATTTCCCCTGTGGAACATTCTAGCAGCAACAAGTGCTAGAAGTTATGTTCTTAATAAGGAATTTCACTTATTTCAAAGGTTTCAGGGGTACATTGCTTTGTTCCTTGAAAATTCAAATTATACACAGTTGATGTTATGCGTGAACTGGTTTCATTCTGATATTCAAACTTGTATAACAGTGTCATTACACATTCCATGTTGCACAACTTATAAACAAAGGTATGGCATCTAAGTCCAAGGAAGTCATTGTTCTACTGTATTTGGCATTCATAAGACCTGTCACTGAGTACAATGTCCCCTTTGGTATGTATCTAACCAGGCATATTTTATTTATTATTTATTTATTTAACATTTGTTTACCAGGATGGTCCAACTGGACAACTAGTGCCCGTTTTCAGCGGAGTCATATATGTATTTTTATATATAGCAATAACACAGGTTACAAATGTAAAAGGTTAATACAGTAATACAGAGGAATTGTATACAAGAATAAGTGTACTACTCTATAGTCAAGTAGCGTTATAGTATACTATAAGCATGCAAACAATATTACAGTATGTACAAAGAGAGAGGGAGAAATACAGTAGATTGTTTGAGTGGACTCTCCATAAGCAGAATGGGAGAATAGAGAGGTCCTCCTGCAAATACACTTCATTAGCAGATTGGGAGTTCCAACAATTGAAACATCCACAGAGGTTCCTCACTAAAAGAATAAAGGACGTAAGTAAAATGTCATGTGCAGACTGCCTCAAGGCCCTATCCCTGTATTCTGTCTCCTACTGGCTCCTGAGGGAAATCTATGCCTGGTAAAGAGGCCATTGTCATATCCCACTCTAATGGATCTCCTACATATCCACAAAACAAATAGCACCAGAATTACCCATTCTAAAGACTTAAACCTTGCCTGTGATGTAAATAGGACCTGTTGGACAGACAGGTATGTATCCCAGAGACTACCCAATCTATGGAACAAGGTCCCCATCCATGAAAAGCAGAGATCCTCCCTAAACCAATTCAAGTGCAACTTGGACAATTGCTCAGAGAACAGGAAATTCATCCTTGGTTTGGCACCTAGGTCTCTAATGGGCACACTTAATAAGGCCTTACTATATCTTGGCAATTCAGATCCTGTATTACAGCTCAAAAAATAAATGTTAAGTTGTCAATCTCGCCTTCATTCTTGCTTGATGGGTTCGGTTCTGACTCGGCACTTGCTAAGCTCGAGAGTCACTTTTACCAGCTCGAGGCAGCCCCATATCCCATGATGCAAGGCGGTAAGTACCCAAATCTCGTTTGCCGCTTCGCTGATGAGGTCCTCCTTTTACCAGCTCCTGGTAAGTGAATATTTACATTACTATTTTAGCCCCTTTCTTCAAAAAACCTTAAAGTTATTAGTTTTTACATAGTTTTAGTCCCTTTCTGACAAAAATTTCCCTGTCTCCTTATAACTTTCAGTCAGACTTTCTCCCATCCCATCCCCCCCCCCTTGTTAGGGTGTGTGTGTGTGTTGGTTATTGATACCTTTGGATATATTTAATTTAATTTCTTGGACTGGTGTTGTGTGTTTGTGTTTATTCACCATGTCTAAGGAAAGGGTCTCAGGCTTTAAGAAGTGTGACTCGTGCTGTCAGAAGATGTCTCTGACAGACGGTCACACTTCTTGCCTTTACTGCCTGGGGCCTCTTCACCTGCAGGACTCCTGTGCTATATGTCATTCTTTCAGCCAG
Organism: Protopterus annectens; assembly: GCF_019279795.1. Classification (NCBI taxonomy): domain Eukaryota; kingdom Metazoa; phylum Chordata; order Ceratodontiformes; family Protopteridae; genus Protopterus; species Protopterus annectens. The sequence continues at coordinate 1,981,519,682 of NC_056741.1, read as the reverse complement.
AGAGTCCTGCAGGAAAGAAGAAATAAATTGATTTTGAGGGGCCTTCTTAAGCCAGAGGGCTCTCCGGCTAAGTCGGCCCTATCTAAGACTTCTAAGTCTTCCAAGGCCCAGGCTTCTGTATCCAAGCCTGTGGCCTCGGCTCCGACTCATTCTGAGTCGAGATCGGCTCCGGCTGGAGCTGATTCTGGGTTACCTAAACCTTCGGCACCGATGGCTATCGGTGCCGATTCTGGTTCGACCACTTTGGTGTCGGCTCCGATCGGTTCCGACCACCATGTGGCCCAGGCATCGGTGTCGGCTCCGATCGGCTCCGACACCCTTACTTTTATGGCCGTATTGGCTCTGGCTGGAGCCGATGCATCGAAGCTACCTGTCGGTGCCGATAAGTTGTCGGCTCCGACAGTTTCTGTGGTTTCATCGGCTCCGATGGTTCCTTCGAGGAAGAGGTCTAGGTCCCCTTCCTTGGAGCCGATACTTTCGGCTCCGGCTTCGCCTCTCCTCTCGGAACGGAGCCATCGGAGCCGATCTTCAAGGTCATCCAGGCTTTCTGACCATGATTTGGAGAGAGTGGTTAGTAGATTACTAAAGTCACAGGCACTGGCCCAAATGCTACATAGTCCATCTCAGCAGACGACTATGAGCCCACACCCCATTGTAGTTCCTCCTTCGACTCTACCCCAGAGTTTGGAGTTGGAGTCTTCGGGAATGGTTTCTGCTACGGCTGAGGGACAGATACCCCCTTCTGCTCCTTCAGCCTCTACTCTTATCTCCTCTTCGAGACCTTCCTTAGAGGGATTCGGTGGCCGGGCTTCCCTGGTCTCCTCCGAGGGGGTGAGTGGCATCGGACCTTTGTCCGAGCCCGCTCTTCCCCTTGGAGCCTCGGCCTTGGTGAGCTCGGCTCCGACATCTGCCTCTGAGCCTTCCTTTTCGGTGGGTCCTGGAGTTCCTAGTTCTTCGGAGCGGGTTCTCTCAGACCTCCCTGGGAGGGGAGCCTTCGAGGTGATGAAGAGTGTGCTGGCCACTGGTCTCAGCCAGCAGTCTGTTCCCTTAGCTCCTCCCTCTATAGTGCCTGTTGACATCTCTGCCACTTCTCTTGCTCCAGGACCCAGAGATCCTCCGCCTCAGGTTTCCCCACTGGGAATATCCCCCTCTTCCGAGGATTCTCCTGATTTGTCGGGAGATCCTCCGCGGAAGAGGACCTGTAAGAGGAAACACGTAGACTCCCCCGAGTCTATCACTTCAGATACTGACATAGATGAGTCAGAGGGATCCCCAAGATCCCCCTCTGAGGATGTCTCCTTCTCAGACATCCTAGAACTCCTTAGACAGATGGGAAACTGGCCCACCAATAATCCCTCTGAGGATGAGTCAGTATACCTGGAGGTGTTTGGATCTCGGCCCTCCACCTCCTGGGTGTCTCCGCCTTTCGACCCCCTTATGCAGGTTATTGCTCGAAAGGCGTGGGCTGCTCCTGACTCTGTAGAGCCAGTCCCTAGGAGGCCTTCTAAATTTATTACTGCCCCGTCGGACAAGCTATTCCTCACAAAAGGTGTCCCCGCTGATGCCATGGTGGTGGCGGCTGCCACCAAGAAGGAACTTGCAGATCCTTCCGTACCTGTCCATCCTCCTAATAAGGACTCTAGGACCATGGATAGATATGGTAAGCGGAAGTTTTCTTCAGCGACCTTTGCTATGCGTTCGCTGAACTACCTATGTCACTTCACCAGACTCCAAAGGGATATCCTTAAGGAGCTAGGTGAAGTTGTGCAGGATCCTACAGCTGCAGGGGCTCAGGAAAAAAATTGCTTCGCAGCTAGGAACCCTTAACTCCATTGCAAACTCCTCCATGCGGCTGATATCATATGCTGCTGATGGAGCGAGTAGGGCCGCAGGTACAGGTGTGGCTCTTAGACGCCAAGCCTGGATGCGGCTATGTAATTTTGCAGATCCCTTTAAGGCGTCCTTCACAAACTCTCCCTTTGATGGGTCAGCTTTGTTTGGCCCTCAAGTGAAGGAAACGTTGACCAGGTGTGAGCAGGACGGCAAAACTCTTTCTGCCGTAGGAGTCCGTTTTTCCACCCCTTCTAGACCTTACCCCAAAGGACAGAAGGGTGGCAAAATGTGGTTCCGCAAATCCCAAGGAGTCACGCTGGATTCACGTGGTCAGTTTACCCCTAGAGGCAGAGGGGGTAACAACAACAGACGCCGCTCTAGAGGCAGAGGGGGTCCACAAAACCAGGGCAACAGAGAGTCTCTCTCTGATAAGCCCTTTCAGCATCCCTGAGATGCTGCCCGGCTGTCCCTCCTTGGAGGCAGTCGGGGGAAGACTATCGCTGTACCCAGAAGCCTGGCGTTCCCTCACTCAAGACAGATGGGTACAGTCGATCATATCCGAGGGTTACAAAATTCCTTTCGAGGAAAGTCCTTTCTATCCCTCAAATTCCCTTCCAGATGTACCACCCGGTCTAATGGAAATTGCAGAGTTAGAAGTCTTAAAACTACTGCAAAAAAGAGCCATTCAGCCAGTTACAACAGACCATTCAGAGCCCGGAATCTACTCAAGGTTCTTTTGGTCCCCAAAAAGACGGGAGACTGGAGACCAATATTGGATCTCAGCAGACTCAACAAGTCTGTGAGGAAGACAAGATTCCGAATGGTCACTCTTCAGTCAATTCTGCCCTTCTTACAGAGGGACAACTGGATGTGCTCAATAGATCTTCAGGATGCGTACTATCACATAAAAATTCACAGACGCTCCAGGAGATTTCTCCGCTTTCGGCTGGGGTCCAGTCATTTCCAGTTCAGAGCCCTGCCCTTTGGTCTCACTACAGCCCCCAGAGTGTTCACCAAATGCATGGCAGTGGTCACGGCTCACCTGAGACGTCAAGGATTCCAGGTGTTTCCGTATCTCTATGACTGGCTCCTTTCAGCCACCACCAGGCATCAGCTTGTTCAAGCCAGGGATTACACAATAAATCTTTGTTCTCATTTGGGCATCTCGATCAACTTCGAAAAGTCATCCTTATTGCCCTGCCAGTCTATTACTTTCATAGGCGCAAACTTAAACACTGTTCGGATGTCAGCTACCCTTACAGGTCAAAGAGTTTCAGACATTCAAAGTCATGTCAGGATCATTCTAGCCAACAAGAAAGTACAGGCCAGAATGGTTCTAAAGGTATTAGGCCTCATGGCTGCGGCCATTACTCTTCTTCCCCTGGCTCGCTTCTACATGCGCCTTCTTCAGTGGATGTTGTTCACTCAGTGGTCTTACCAACAACTTCCAATGCGTCACCAAATTCTGGTGACACAGATTTGCAAAAATCATCTTGCTTGGTGGATCACTTCTCCCCAGATTCACCAAGGCAGACACTTTGTACCCCCATCCCCGGTAGCCACTGTCACCACGGATGCCTCCCTGATCGGGTGGGGGGGTCATTATCAGGGCAGGATGGTTCATGGGACGTGGCAACCGTTCGAGTACCACCTGCACATAAATGTCCTAGAGATGAGAGCAGTGCTTTTAACGTTGCAAGCCCTCAACGACTTTCTTCCCGTAGGGACAATTGCAGTCCACACAGACAACATGTCTGTAGTTTGGTATATCAACAAACAGGGCGGAACCAAGTCCTACCCCTTGTGTCGAGAAGCGCTCAGACTTTGGCAATGGGCGATCTCCTCTCATCGGTTTCTGGTAGCAACGCACATCCCTGGGAAAACCAGGCGGAGGATCTCTGGGTCCTGGAGCAAGAGAAGTGGCAGAGATGTCAACAGGCACTATAGAGGGAGGAGCTAAGGGAACAGACTGCTGGCTGAGACCAGTGGCCAGCACACTCTTCATCACCTCGAAGGCTCCCCTCCCAGGGAGGTCTGAGAGAACCCGCTCCGAAGAACTAGCGGACAGATTGAGCAGAGCTATTCTCATGCCTCACGAGTGGTCTCTCAAGCAATCTATAGTGGAAGAGATTTTTCTGGAATGGGGTCGCCCATGTTGCGATCTTTTTGCTACTCCCCAAAACAGCAAATGCCCAGACTTCTTCTCTCTCTTCCCTCTGCCAGGCCATTCCCCCAGAGACGCTCTGACCCAGGATTGGCCCCAGGGACTTCTTTATGCCTTTCCTCCTTTTCCCCTGATCCCTCAAGTTATCCAGAAAGCAACCGTTTTGAAAGCCAAAATTATTCTCATTGCTCCTTATTGGCCTCGACAAATTTGGTTTCCGTTCCTCCATCGTCACCTTTTGGTGCAGCCGTGGCATCTGGACCCAGTGCCAGATCTTCTGATTCACCAATCCGGTCAGCTGCACCGGTCTATCCCCTCTCTCAACCTCACAGCATGGTTGCTCCACTTCCTTCCTTAGCCAGGCTTCCTTTGATCTCTAACCCCGTTAGAGACATTCTAGTAGCTTCTTTAAAATCCTCTACCAGGAGGATTTATACAAGCAAATGGAAACGTTTCTCTTATTGGGCTAAAGCCAAGAATATTGATCCCTTCACTGCCCCAGTTCAGACAGTTTTGGATTTCTTAGCGGAGATTTTTCATGCAGGCTCCTCTTCTTCCACAGTTAGAGTTCAATTGGCTGCTATCTCGAACTTTCATGTCGGGTTCGCAGATCACAATATTATGTCCCGCAGGCTTTGTAGAGCCTTCTTGAAAGGAATTTTCCTCCTGAAGCCTCCAGTCAGGAATCCTCCTCCTCAATGGGATCTAAATTTAGTGCTGACATCCTTGATTCTTCCCCCCTTCGAGCCAGCTGTTTCTTGCTCCCTGAAATTTCTTTCATGGAAAACCTTATTCCTAGTAGCGATTACATCTGCCAGGAGGGTATCTGAACTTCATGCTCTATCGGTTCGACCCCCCTATTTGGTCTTTCACAAAGACAGAGTATCATTGAGAACTAATCCGACCTTTTTGCCTAAGGTTGCCTCAAAGAATAATTTGAATCAATCCATTGATCTCCCTGTATTTTTTCCAAACTATTCAAACAGATCGGAACAAAAACTACATTATCTTGATGTCCACCGCCAACTCAGATATTATTTGGACAGAACTAAACAATTTAGGAAATCCGATCAACTCTTTGTTTCCTATGCTGATAACAAGAAAGGCCTTCCTGTCTCAAAAGTGACCTTATCTAGATGGCTTTCTTCTGTCATCTCTGAAATTTATCGGCTCAGGGGAAAACAGCTGTGCTCAAAACCTAAAGCACATTCAACTAGAAGCTTAGCTACTTCTACAGCCTTTCAAGCTAGACTTCCTTTAGACACTATTTGTGCAGCGGCCACTTGGGCCACTCCTCATACTTTTGTTTCCCATTACAAATTGGACTTGGCATTCAGGGACAGAGCCAGTTTTGGCTCTACAGTCCTCAAGAGTCTGTTCCATTGAGCCACCCAGGATAGAGGTGCTAGGGACGCGGTCCCATCAAGCAAGAATGAAGGCGAGATTGACAACTTAACATTGAGAAGTTATGTACCTACCATAACGTTCCATGTTAGTTGTCTTCTCTCGCCTTCTTTCTTGCGACCCTCCCTCCTTCCCCCAGGCCTGGACAGACCTTTTTCTACAAGGAATTATTATGCTGAAGACCATTCAGAGCTGGTCCTTCTTCCATCCTGCAGGCTTTTCTTTCTTCCTTTGGGAAGTGTTTATGCTTGGTGCTATTGCCCTTTTGTCATCAAACGAGATTTGGGTACTTACCGCCTTGCATCATGGGATATGGGGCTGCCTCGAGCTGGTAAAAGTGACTCTCGAGCTTAGCAAGTGCCGAGTCGGAGCCGAGGATCGGCTCCGAACCCATCAAGCAAGAAAGAAGGCGAGAGAAGACAACTAACATGGAACGTTATGGTAGGTACATAACTTCTCATTTACACCCATTTGCTTACCCAATATTTCTGACAGAGTATTCTGTAGTGAATTGTTAAAGTCTCCAACAAAGCAAAAAAAACATAAAAAACAACTGATAAATACAAAATAATCTGAGAAAACCAGAACCGCAGCTACTGGATAACTGTTTTTAATAAAATAGAATACAAATCAGAAATAGGAATTATACTATTTAAATATTCAATCATTTCCTTCCCTACCAATCACATCCAAGAACCTATTACAAACAATAAAAAGACATTAGTTTTAAAGAGAGAAACCTCTAACTTTTTATAAAAAAATAGCTGAATAAAGACAATTGTTACAAAGAAACTACACATAATAAATATTGCAATTATCATCTTAACATTCAAAATCTGCCCATCAAATTTAAATTATATTTTACTTGCTCTTTCATTTAAAATGGGTAAAATAGAAATTGTGTCATTTAAGCCTGGGGGAAATATTGCAGTTAGCCTAAGCTGCCATTCTGTTTCTTTTTTCTTCAATGCATTTTTCCAGCATCCCCCCCCCCCCCCACCCAGGATCAGGCTTATTTATATCCAAGATTCCAAATAAAAACTTTTCAAACTTTCGGACAAGGTGGAAAGGAGATGTAATAATATTTTTTACAAAAAGAAGCGCAGATTAGAAAGGGACATTAAACAATATCATGACAAACAGGTATATCCCACAGGGAAGGTTTTGGATACACATATAAAAAGAGACAGGAATGCTCATATAACAAGTTATAGTGATGTGGTTAGGAACTGTAATGTGGATTCTGAGAGAGTGGAGGATGAACATCAGGATTTTCATGGGGTGAGATGCTCAGAGAGACTGGCCCACAGATATACGGAGAAGAGGGAATACAACAGATGCTTTTATCCCCAGATGCAGAGAAAAAAATAGTTACAGGAAGGGGAACAATTGCAGGAATTAAACAAATTCAGTGGTATTATATGTAAATATGGTGGGTTCACTATTTATAACTATTCAGACAGAGTAATTACACATGAGTATTTTAAATTGTTATCTAAGGGGGTTACATTTATTTCTGAAAAGAAGGGGAGTTTGGTTGATGATTTGATGGCCTTAAAGTTATATATTAGTAACTTAAATTTTGATATTTTCTTTTATATATATATATATCAAGAGAGGGAGAGCCTTGATCCTGTCAACACTAACCACAAACTGACCTTCTAATTCAAGAAAAAATAAGCCTACTAATATCCTATTTTATATTTATATTCACTTCCTCATACCCTCATGCTATGCTATCTAATTTGTATTATCCACTAACTTTATTATAAAGCTATTTGAATTGCTTTGCTAATCACAAGTAGTTAAATAGTATCAGCAATGTTTTCTGTGTTCATTTTATGTATGTATGTATATGTGTGTGTGTATATATATATATATATATATAGATAGATAGATATAGACCTGTTCTAAGTATTGCATGTATATATGATATAATGTGTGTACATGTGTGCATTTCTATATATTACATGCATGTATACCTAGTCTATATGCTGGATTTTTACGCATGTTACATCCTTATTGTATCATTTGAAGTTTGTCTTGTGAAACTTTCCTCCATGGGCCTTCAATAAAATGGGACTCATCGAGCTCAGTTAGAACCATCCCAATAAACAAAAAGGAATCAAACAAATAAGCAAAGAAATAAAATGTGAGCTGACAGTATAGTTTATCTGTGAAATCACACTTCAATGCCCATTCTTGGAAAATATTAAAGTAATTTTGAAGTGTTTTCTTAATAAACAACAACGATCCCAGAACTAACCCCTTGGCTCTTCCTTATCTTGGGAAAAATGATTTATTTAATCTAACAACACCTGAAACAACAGCTAATGAGGCAGATGGCATAATCATTACTCCTGTGCAAGTATAAGCTGAGATTATCAACCTTATGTAAAGAAAGCTCCAGAGGTAGGCATCATAACAGCTGAGCATCTGAAGAAAACAGAGATTACCTTGCTAAAATCTATAGCACACCCATTTACCAAGCAACTACATATACGAACAATAAAATAAGTGGAAACATGTCTTCACTGTTCTAGTCATTAAAGGCCCAAAGCTAGAAAATCTTGGAAAAATAGGCCAGTTATTCTTAGAAGAAATATATGAAAATTTGAAAACTGTGAGCTGAGGATTTCTAGAAATGAGCTAGCTAGGCATTTACATTTGATATCTTCCTGAATATATTTAATAAGAACAGATCCTTATTCACAGCAATCAGCTGCTTAGTCAATAATGTCATTCAGGCAGAAGATGAAGGACTGCAGACTGACATGATATATATGAAACATATTGTGTTATTCAGCTGTACAAATCATGTTATGCCCTTAGGCAAACCATATCCTAGGCATTAATAACATTTTGTTAACATTGATTACAAGTTGGTTAATAAGTAGAACTTGATTTTTGAGGGTGAGCATAGCTACTTCTATGGAACTACATAAAGGGTCCCCGAAGGTGAGCATTGGCTCCTTTTTTTCTGTCTATTTACAAAGGATCTAGTGATGGGCTGTCAGTCTTGTATGTTACCTGTTCATTTGATACTAAGTTAATGTATATGGTAATGCTTGATGAAGACACAGCTTTCCTGCAAAACAAAAAATTTAAGTGGGTTAACATGCGGCAAGTGTAGCATTATTTATAAGTAAATAAGGAAAAACTAAAGGTAATGACATATGAGAGAAAATAAGGTATCTAAGTTAAATGTCTCTAATGACCTTAGACTGTGTAACGGTGGTAGGATAATATCAAATTAAAATGTGCATATGTCTACTAACTGATTTGGTTGATTCTTAAATTTCATTAAAACCAGGTCTGTTAAAGTACTGTTACCCATGCCTAACACCTTTCGTGTACTAAACTGAAGTGTGCTACTACTATCAGGAAACCTTATAGATATGATACAGTACAATGGCTAGAAAGATTGCTGAAGTGTTTTTCAGAAAAGGTCCATGACTTAAGAACATATACATACAAAGACAGACTAAGGCAATTAAACATGAGCTATCTGAGCTAATATTTATGTTTACAGCCTTTAAGGACCACTTTTCCTTTAAGGGTAATTCCTTATGCCTCAGAAAACCATTAGCAAAATCTGCAAGACAATAAAATGGTTTACAAATTATTTCAAATACTGAAGTCACACCTGATTTAAATAAAGTCTTATTAGTTTCAAACTCAGAAAATCCTGAAAAAACAAAATTGTGAGTATTGATAAATCATCTGGCCAACAATCCAATCAACTGGCATTCTGCCTGCCACTATGTATGTCTGGAAGGAGATGAGGTGGTTTGACAGGGATGGTGGTATATTAGTGTCCTCATATGTGCCACTGGTACAAAAAACAAGCAGTCTAAGAATGGAAAGAAGTTGTCAGTTCTACAACTGGCCAAGACAGTGTGATAATGTACAGATGAGTATAGAAAATGGCATTCAATGAGGTAGAATATGATAGAATTAGGAGGTGTTTTGCAAGGACAGGCTTCTTTTCAATCCCCTTACAAGTGTGTTATTGGCACAGGCCTAGAAAGGCATATTAGGACAACTGTATTTTTAAACTGAAATGGATTGGGGTGGAAGTGAAAACAGTATTTGGATAAGAAAGACATGGGTATTAAAAGGAAGGGCAGCTGATGGGATAAAGGAGGCAGTGGAAGAGGTGCTAAGGGAGATAGGAAAAAGAGAGAAATTAAAACAAAAAATTCTGAAGGGCAGTAGAAGAGGAAGTAACAGAGCAGGTGGACAATACTGAGGGGATGTGTAATAGTAACAAGCATAAATAAAGAACTGGTAATACTTGATTGAGGAGCTATTAGGTAGGTTGGAAGCACTGGATGGGGCAGCCAAACATTAACAATTCATAAGGATGGGAAAAGTAAGAATGTATAAAGAGAAGGTAAGGGAGGACACAGAGAATGGAAGAAAGGCATTAAGAGGAAGGATGGAAGAGGGCAGGAGATCAAGATCAAAGTACTAGGCTGGAATAGAAAGGCAAGCAGGAGGGGCAGAATATGGCAGATGGAGAGGATTCAAGAATGTAAGAAGGCAGACGTTTGCATGGAGAGGTAATGCAGAATAAGGAAGATGGAGCAAAGTTTAAGCAAGCAGAAGGAGGAGGTATAAGGGAATAAGGGAAAAAAGTAAATAAAGCAATGAAACTGGATGGAGCAAAGGGTGAAAACTGGTGAAATGATCCATCTTTAGACCACTAAATGCAAGCATAATGAATGATGATCAAATCAATGATCTAACAAATTGCTGTAGAATGCAGATAAGAGCAGTTAGAATAGGAGACTATAATCTGCTACATGCTGTCTGGATTACCTTGGTATCCAGCGTAGGCTCAAAGAATAGAGCAACTGAGGGATCTGACCTGCATGGGTTTGAAGAAAATATTTTGGCTTGAAACAGAAAAGATAAAATCCTTATTCTGTTTAAGAAGGTATTTGGTATTTGTTTTTGGCAAACAAGATGGGGGCCACACTTAAGAGTCATCATGTGTGCTATGGAGAACAAGCTGAAAGGGCAGGTACACCAGGGTCTGAAACTATAAGGTCTCTGGCAATACAGGAGGCCCATAATAAGTGGTACAATGATTTAACATTCTTGGATCTTTACTCCTCAATAATATGATTGAGTGCTTCTACAGGCCATCCTTACAATCAACATGAGTAGATTAGGAATTGTTATGACATAATTGATATTTTCTTTGCTAGCTCCATTACTTTAAACACACAAAGAAAACTATTAATTTGCAACACTGTTATATTAACACAGCTAGGAAGCATTTTATTTAATGTAGGCTACTTTATTCCAGGTGAGATAGCCTCTTGTTTTTCCACAACAAAGTTTAGATGTTAATTCAGTAAAATACATGCCATTCTCTCTATCTGTCTCTCTTCTCTCTCTTGTCAGTGAAACACACACACACTCACACACACACACACACACACACACACACACACACACACACACGCACACACACGCACAGGCATGCACACACACGCACACACGCACGCACACACACACACACACACACACACACACACACACACACACACACACACACACACACACACACACACACACACAAATCATTTTTGCTTGCTTCCTCGAATGAGTAAAAACCAGCTCTGAAAATGCCAAAAAATACTGAAAACCCAGAGAAGAGCTAATCTGGGAAATTGTTCTTCTCCTTAAAAACTTCTTTTTGTAGGGGCAAGCCCCCATATACCCTATGCCCCTTGGCTTATATATGCCAACTCCGAGATCACCATACCTCAGTGAATAGGGAATATTCTGAGAAGTGGGATCTCAGACTTTCAGCCATTCAATATCTGTGTTTCAGGACTCAGTCTAGCGGGTCCTGCCATTTCAGATGTTTACCATAAATCCTCCTCCTTTATATTTTCAGAAAAATTTCTGTTTTCTTAAATCAACATTCATTCTCTATATTCATTGTACATATATATATATATATATATATTTTTTTTTTTTTTTGCTTTTGAGACACCACTCTCAAATGGATAACCTCCATAAATCCTTTGCAATCTACTTCTTATAACCTTCCTAACTTAGTGTGTAATTTTAATATTCAGTGCAGCTCACAATGAAGACCTCGATTCATAAAAACACACACATATAAGTATGTTACAACTGTGATATATTTCTATGTGCTTTCCCACTATGTCTGGAATAATTCAACATCAGTCTTCACTAGTGACTCTCATACATATCCTTTATAATCTGTAGCCTTCACAGTCAATAAAACAGACCAATGGTCAGAAAAATATGCACTGCTTAATGCCAATTAGCCATAAAATAATCAGTGATAGTCTGAATCCCTATCCTTCTTATACACTTTTTCTGTGTACTATCCATTCTCCTAAGTATTTCTCATAACATTTCTCAGCCATAATCATTTCTCCTTTCTCATCTGCACATGCATGCTGGAGTCTCCTATGTGGCAAACAGAATCATTCATTTTTATGCAGGGCTCAACCTTCCTAAATATTTTTCTGCTCTCCTTTTCCTTAACTGAGGCATGCATATTAATTAACTTGCTGTGCTTATGTTCAAACAATAAGTTGCATCCAGAAACCCTGCTTCAGAGCCATAAATAAGACAGGGAAAAGATGTCCTGGGCACAAACTGTTACTGGGTGTGATTGACAGATGTAATAGTGCTTCTGTACAGTACAGGCTTCATAAATAAATGATGATACTGCATTTGCAGTCACAGCTGAAGCCCTGAAGCACTACAGTATGCTGGGTTAAGTGTAGTGCACTGTTTATTACATTTCTAATAAGCAGCTTGCTACAGTTTTAGAGCAGAAGAGCCTTTCTTTTTGTTTTGGTCCTCAACTTTGAGAAAGCATTTCTTTAACTTTAAAAATACTTTTTTCTCTTTTGCTGTTCAACTTTGAGTTGGGGTGCACCATTTTGGGGAACTACACAGGACACCAGAATACATAGCTACAGTTTAGCTCTGCTTGGTTCATTTACAAAGTATCTAAGATTACTACATTACTAGCCCTGGAAATCATATCCCCTCCCAGAATTTTTGTTCTCCAAAACATCATCTAACCTTATCACCCCACCTAGCCTAAAATGTGTCCAATTTTTTTTAATAAATCTGGTATCATACAAGCAAGCATTACCAGGATTGTACTGCTCTAACCGTGAAAAATAAAATTACATTTTGGTTTCTTTTTAAAACTAGTTACAGTGAAAAGGTATAGTAACATCCCTCATGTGAGCTTACATGTCAGTTGGGAGTATGGCAAACCACTGAAGACAATTTCAGCGAATGCAAAGAAATCAAAGGCTGTTTGCCAAAACTGCCTTCAACAAAAATGAAAATTGGCTTTTTCTTCACTGTTTCCAATCCTCAGCATTGGTATATATAATTCTGAAGGGTGTGGGGGTGTCCCCTATATGGAAGGTGCAGGGGTCGTGCCCCCCCTTCCCACAAAAAATTGTTTTGCATTTTTTCGAAACTGCCTTCAGTGGATCAACATGAATCCATGTTGGTTTAGCCCATTGTTTTTCAATAGAATATTTCATCTGTACTCCTATGTTTTTAAGTCCTTTCCTATCTGAAACTCCAGCATCACAGAGAAGTTCACCCCCTTCCTAATGAAATACTTTGATTTTTCATATTCTATCATGCCTTCTTTAAAATCCTAAACCTTTTGCTTAGGTGCCCAAATTTTCTCAGAATATTGCTTGATTAATACGTCTCAGTAAATCCCCTTCTTCAGCTGAAAATCCTCCTCCTCAAAAGGAATGACATCCCTTTGTTCGTCTAGGATCTAATTTGACTGGACAATATTACTCAAAGATTTTTGGCAATCTCCCAGTAAAGATCTTAAAAATTTAATTTAGTACATTTTCTTACATAATTACATTTAATGTGACAAAATGCCCCATAAATATTATACTATCAATCTGAAGAAATGTACCCTTCACCCTTGTACCTGTCAGCACAGTGCTTCTCAGGTTCTGTTTTCATATGCAAAGTTGTCAGTACAAAAGCTCTGAAATATTCAAAAAGACATCAAAGTCTAGCTGTTACAAAATCCTGCAGAACAAAGCTAGACTAATTGGATTTGTTCTCTTTTGTTAAAATGTTCGACACAGCTTACAACATCAGGTTACCCCAAAAAAGTAGCATCAATATTTTGTACCTAAATAAGTTATAGCCTTTCTCCTCTAAACTACTAAATGTATGAAAGAACGTCGCTCTTACCTGGGAGTTGCACATACACATTTAAAATGTAAAAGATTCCTCTGTTGCAGAGTCTCAGAATTATTACGTCTGCTAGCACCTCCTTCCATGTTTGTGTATGTAATGACTGCATCTTTGTTGCTGACAGAAAATAGAGCTGCAGTTGTCAATGTACTATATATCATTGGCTAATTGCTTTAGTTAGCTTGGTAGAAATACTGCTTTTAAAGTTACATAGCTGTAGATTTGTTCCCAGTACCACTTACCGTTTTGATAATTTTTATTTTCTTTAATAAAAGTATTTGTTAGCAATGATATGAATTGAGAAACCTGTGGGAGATAATATAGTCAATGAAATCTCAATGGAAAATGCAAATAGAAAATGCCATGGGGTGTGTGTATGTGTAAGGGGTATTCATGAGTCCACTAGTACAGAAAGAGAAAGGGAGTAAAACATAGCTGAAACACAGAGAAGAGACTCAAGTTCTAACAAATAGGGAGGACATGATTTGTTGAAATACGTACACACCCACACACACACACACACATATATATATATATATATATATATATATATATATATATATATATATACATATATATGGGATCCGTATGGATCACCGAATGGCAACATAACCGAAACAGATTCGGCCAGGCATACTTGCATGAAAGTGCTTTTCACCCAAAGACCTCAGAGTGAGAATATTTAAGTAGAGGGGGTGTGGGGGATACAGGGGGGCTTGCCTCCCTGCAAAAACGTAAAAGTAATGTTTTATTCTTTTATTTTTAAACACACTTTAACGAAAGTGCTTTTTCAGTGAAAGCACTTTCGTTAAAGTGTGTTCGGTGATTGTGAATTCGGACTATTGAACTTTTGTTCAGTAGTCCTAGATCCATATATATATATATATATATATATGTATATATATATATGTATATATATATATATATATATATATATATATATATATCTACATATAGATATATATATATATATATATATATATATATATATATATATCTATGGGATCCATACAGATCCCCAACGGCACTTTCTGCCAAAGCAGAAATCACCGAACATACATAACTGAAAGTGCTGTTCACCGAAGCAGCACTTTTGGTTATGTATGCTGGTTGTGGTGGTCGCACTAAGGTGCAATTAAGGGAGAATTCCCTTTTCCTCACTGTAGTGCGACCTTGGAGTGAGACCATAAAAGTAGGGAAGGTGTGGGGGGTACAGCCCCCCACATGGGGGGGTGCAGGGGGGCTTGCCCTGCTGCATAAAAGAAAATTTATTGTTTTTTTTTTTTTTGAATGGACTTTAATAAAAGCACTTTATCCGTGAAAGCGCTTTCATTAAAGTGCATTTGGGTATTGTGGATTCGGACTATTGAACTTTTATATATATATATATATATATATATATATATATATATATATATATAGATATATATATGTAAGTCATTTTTATAGCTATATATAAATGTATAAATGGGGCGGCCACGGTGGTGCAGCGGTTAGCGTTGCTGCCTCACAGCAAGAGGTTCTCCGGTTCGATTCTCGGCTGGGGTGTCTTCTGTGCGGAGTCTGCATGTTTTCCCTATGATTGTGTCTGTTTCCTCCGGGTGCTCCGGTTTCCTCCCACATCCCAAAGACATGCAGGAGGTGGATTGGACACTCTAAATTGGCCCTAGGTGTGAGTGTGTGCATGTATGTGCCTTCTGTGGAAGGTTGGGCGCCCAGCTGGCAACTCAAAACTGTAAAACTCCACTGCCAATCATGAGCAGACAGATGATCCACTGTGGCGACTCCTAACTGGGAAAAGCCGAAGGAAGAAGAAGAAGAAGAAGATATAAATGTATAAATTAATCTAGAAGAAAGTCATTATGTTGAACATTCAAGCAAAGCAGTCTGCATATAATGAAGCTAAACATAAGGAACACCAATAAATTATCATTTAAGGTAATATCAACTGCCAAGATTGCCTGAGAGTAATGACTTACTAAGAGTAATCAGTCTTAAACCGCTGTGTGCTCTCCTTTTTTAAGCAACCCCTCCCTAATTCCCAGTCCAAGTGAACTGAGGAAATAATTAATAGCCCATTTTCATAAGTTTCTATAAGTGAAAGTCCCAGAACAAATTACAGAATATAAACAATATATATATATATATATATATATATATATACATTTTATATATATATATATATATATATATATATATATGTATGTATTTTTATATATAGCAATAACACAGGTTACAAATGTAAAAGGTTAATACAGTAATACAGAGGAATTGTATACAAGAATAAGTGTACTACTCTATAGTCAAGTAGCGTTATAGTATACTATAAGCATGCAAACAATATTACAGTATGTACAAAGAGAGAGGGAGAAATACAGTAGATTGTTTGAGTGGACTCTCCATAAGCAGAATGGGAGAATAGAGAGGTCCTCCTGCAAATACCCTTCATTAGCAGATTGGGAGTTCCAACAATTGAAACATCCACAGAGGTTCCTCACTAAAAGAATAAAGGACGTAAGTAAAATGTCATGTGTAGACTGCCTCAAGGCCCTATCCCTGTATTCTGTCTCCTACTGGCTCCTGAGGGAAATATATGCCTGGTAAAGAGGTCATTGTCATATCCCACTCTAATGGACCTCCTACATATCCACAAAACAAATAGCACCAGAATTACCCATTCTAAAGACTTAAACCTTGCCTGTGATGTAAATAGGACCTGTTGGACAGACAGGTATGTATCCCAGAGACTACCCAATCTATGGAACAGGGTCCCCATCCATGAAAAGCAGAGATCCTCCCTAAACCAATTCAAGTGCAACTTGGACAATTGCTCAGAGAACAGGAAATTCATCCTTGGTTTGGCACATAGGTCTCTAATGGGCACACTTAATAAGGCCTTACTATATCTTGGCAATTCAGATCCTGTATTACAGCTCAAAAAATAATTTACACCCATTTGCTTACCCAATATTTCTGACAGAGTATTCTGTAGTGAATTGTTAAAGTCTCCAACAAAGCAAAAAAAACATAAAAACAACTGATAAATACAAAATAATCTGTGAAAACCAGAACCGCAGCTACTGGATAACTGTTTTTAATAAAATAGAATACAAATCAGAAATAGGAATTATACTATTTAAATATTCACTCATTTCCTTCCCTACCAATCACATCCAAGAACCTATTACAAACAATAAAAAGACATTAGTTTTAAAGAGAGAAACCTCTAACTTTTTATAAAAAATAGCTGAATAAAGACAATTGTTACAAAGAAACTACACATAATAAATATTGCAATTATCATCTTAGCATTCAAAATCTGCCCATCAAATTTAAATTATATTTTACTTGCTCTTTCATTTAAAATGGGTAAAATAGAAATATTGCAGCTAGCCTAAGCTGCCATTCTGTTTCTTTTTTCTTCAATGCATTTTTCCAGCACCCCCGCCCCCCCCCCCCACACACACACACACCCAGGATCAGGCTTATTTATATCCAAGATTCCAAATAAAAACTTTTCAAACTTTCGGACAAGGTGGAAAGGAGATGTAATAATATTTTTTACAAAAAGAAGCGCAAATTAGAAAGGGACATTAAACAATATCATGACAAACAGGTATATCCCACAGGGAAGGTTTTGGATACACATATAAAAAGAGACAGGAATGCTCATATAACAAGTTATAGTGATGTGGTTAGAAACTGTAATGTGGATTCTGAGAGAGTGGAGGATGAACATCAGGATTTTCATGGGGTGAGATGCTCAGAGAGACTGGCCCACAGATATACGGAGAAGAGGGAATACAACAGATGCTTTTATCCCCAGATGCAGAGAAAAAATTAGTTACAGGAAGGGGAACAATTGCAGGAATTAAACAAATTCAGTGGTATTATATGTAAATATGGTGGGTTCACTATTTATAACTATTCAGACAGAGTAATTACACATGAGTATTTTAAAATCCTGAAAAGAAGGGGAGTTTGGTTGATGATTTGATGGCCTTAAAGTTATATATTAGTAACTTAAATTTTGATATTTTCTTTTATATATATATATCAAGAGAGGGAGAGCCTTAATCCTGTCAACACTAACCACAAACTGACCTTCTAATTCAAGAAAAAATAAGCCTACTAATATCCTATTTTATATTTATATTCACTTCCTCATACCCTCATGCTATGCTATCTAATTTGTATTATCCACTAACTTTATTATAAACCTATTTGAATTGCTTTGCTAATCACAAGTAGTTAAATAGTATCAGCAATGTTTTCTGTGTTCATTTTATGTATGTATGTATATGTGTGTATATATATATATATGTGTGTATATATGTATATGTGTGTATATATATATATATATATATATATATATATATATATATATATATATATATATAGATAGATAGAGACCTGTTCTAAGTATTGCATGTATATATGATATAATGTGTGTACATGTGTGCATTTCTATATATTACATGCATGTATACCTAGTCTATATGCTGGATTTTTACGCATGTTACATCCTTATTGTATCATTTGAAGTTTGTCTTGTGAAACTTTCCTCCATGGGCCTTCAATAAAATGGGACTCATCGAGCTCAGTTAGAACCATCCCAATAAACAAAAAGGAATCAAACAAATAAACAAAGAAATAAAATGTGAGCTGACAGTATATTTTATCTGTGAAATCACACTTCAATGCCCATTCTTGGAAAATATTAAAGTAATTTTGAAGTGTTTTCTTAATAAACAACAACGATCCCAGAACTAACCCCTTGGCTCTTCCTTATCTTGGGAAAAATGATTTATTTAATCTAACAACACCTGAAACAACAGCTAATGAGGCAGATGGCATAATCATTACTCCTGTGCAAGTATAAGCTGAGATTATCAACCTTATGTAAAGAAAGCTCCAGAGGTAGGCATCATAACAGCTGAGCATGTGAAGAAAACAGAGATTACCTTGCTAAAATCTATAGCACACCCATTTACCAAGCAACTACATATACGAACAATAAAATAAGTGGAAACATGTCTTCACTGTTCTAGTCATTAAAGGCCCAAAGCTAGAAAATCTTGGAAAAAATAGGCCAGTTATTCTTAGAAGAAATATATGAAAATTTGAAAACTGTGAGCTGAGGATTTCTAGAAATGAGCTAGCTAGGCATTTACATTTGATATCTTCCTGAATATATTTAATAAGAACAGATCCTTATTCACAGCAATCAGCTGCTTAGTCAATAATGTCATTCAAGCAGAAGATGAAGGACTGCAGACTGACATGATATATATGAAACATATTGTGTTATTCAGCTGTACAAATCATGTTATGCCCTTAGGCAAACCATATCCTAGGCATTAATAACATTTTGTTAACATTGATTACAAGTTGGTTAATAACTAGAACTTGATTTTTGAGGGTGAGCATAGCTACTTCTATGGAACTACATAAAGGGTCCCCGAAGGTGAGCATTGGCTCCTTTTTTTCTGTCTATTTACAAAGGATCTAGTGATGGGCTGTCAGTTTTGTATGTTACCTGTTCATTTGATACTAAGTTAATGTATATGGTAATGCTTGATGAAGACACAGCTTTCCTGCAAAACAAAAAAAAAAATTTGAGTGGGTTAACATGCGGCAAGTGTAGCATTATTTATAAGTAAATAAGGAAAAACTAAAGGTAATGACATATGAGAGAAAATAAGGTATCTAAGTTAAATGTCTCTAATGACCTTAGACTGTGTAACGGTGGTAGGATAATATCAAATTAAAATGTGCATATGTCTACTAACTGATTTGGTTGATTCTTAAATTTCATTAAAACCAGGTCTGTTAATGTACTGCTACCCATGCCTAACTCCTTTCGTGTACTAAACTGAAGTGTGCTACTACTATCAGGAAACCTTATAGATATGATACAGTACAATGGCCAGAAAGATTGCTGAAGTGTTTTACAGAAAAGGTCCATGACTTAAGAACATATACATACAAAGACAGACTAAGGCAATTAAACATGAGCTATCTGAGCTAATATTTATGTTTACAGCCTTTAAGGACCACTTTTCCTTTAAGGGTAATTCCTTATGCCTCAGAAAACCATTAGCAAAATCTGCAAGACAATAAACTGGTTTACAGAAGGAACTATCAAATTCTGAAGTCACACCTGATTTAAATAAAGTCTTATTAGTTTCAAACTCAGAAAATCCTGAAAAAACAAAATTGTGAGTATTGATGAATCATCTGGCCAACAATCCAATCAACTGGCATTCTGCCTGCCACTATGTATGTCTGGAAGGAGATGAGGTGGTTTGACAGGGATGGTGGTATATTAGTGTCCTCATATGTGCCACTGGTACAAAAAACAAGCAGTCTAAGAATGGAAAGAAGTTGTCAGTTCTACAACTGGCCAAGACAGTGTGATAATGTACAGATGAGTATAGAAAATGGCATTCAATGAGGTAGAATATGATAGAATTAGGAGGTGTTTTGCAAGGACAGGCTTCTTTTCAATCCCCTTACAAGTGTGTTATTGGCACAGGCCTAGAAAGGCATATTAGGACAACTGTATTTTTAAACTGAAATGGATTGGGGTGGAAGTGAAAACAGTATTTGGATAAGAAAGACATGGGTATTAAAAGGAAGGGCAGCTGATGGGATAAAGGAGGCATTGGAAGAGGTGATAAGGGAGATAGGAAAAAGAGAGAAATTAAAACAAAAAATTCTGAAGGGCAGTAGAAGAGGAAGTAACAGAGCAGGTGGACAATACTGAGGGGATGTGTAATAGTAACAAGCATAAATAAAGAACTGGTAATACTTGATTGAGGAGCTATTAGGTAGGTTGGAAGCACTGGATGGGGCAGCCAAACATTAACAATTCATAAGGATGGGAAAAGTAAGAATGTATAAAGAGAAGGTAAGGGAGGACACAGAGAATGGAAGAAAGGCATTAAGAGGAAGGATGGAAGAGGGCAGGAGATCAAGATCAAAGTACTAGGCTGGAATAGAAAGGCAAGCAGGAGGGGCAGAATATGGCAGATGGAGAGGATTCAAGAATGTAAGAAGGCAGACGTTTGCATGGAGAGGTAATGCAGAATAAGGAAGATGGAGCAAAGTTTAAGCAAGCAGAAGGAGGAGGTATAAGGGAATAAGGGAAAAAAAAGTAAATAAAGCAATGAAACTGGATGGAGCAAAGGGTGAAAACTGGTGAAATGATCCATCTTTAGACCACTAAATGCAAGCATAATGAATGATGATCAAATCAATGATCTAACAAATTTCTGTAGAATGCAGATAAGAGCAGTTAGAATAGGAGACTATAATCTGCTACATGCTGTCTGGATTACCTTGGTATCCAGCGTAGGCTCAAAGAATAGAGCAACTGAGGGATCTGACCTGCATGGGTTTGAAGAAAATATTTTGGCTTGAAACAGAAAAGATAAAATCCTTATTCTGTTTAAGAAGGTATTTGGTATTTGTTTTTGGCAAACAAGATGGGGGCCACACTTGTTAAGAGTCATCATGTGTGCTATGGAGAACAAGCTGAAAAGGCAGGTACACCAGGGTCTGAAACTATAAGGTCTCTGGCAATACAGGAGGCCCATAATAAGTGGTACAATGATTTAACATTCTTGGATCTTTACTCCTCAATAATATGATTGAGTGCTTCTACAGGCCATCCTTACAATCAACATGAGTAGATTAGGAATTGTTATGACATAATTGATATTTTCTTTGCTAGCTCCATTACTTTAAACACACAAAGAAAACTATTAATTTGCAACACTGTTATATTAACACAGCTAGGAAGCATTTTATTTAATGTAGGCTACTTTATTCCAGGTGAGAGAGCCTCTTGTTTTTCCACAACAAAGTTTAGATGTTAATTCAGTAAAATACATGCCATTCTCTCTATCTGGCTCTCTTCTCTCTCTTGTCAGTGAAACACACACACACTCACACACACACACACACACACACACACACACACACACACACACACACACACACACACACACACACACACACACAAAACACAAATCATTTTTGCTTGCTTCCTCGAATGAGTAAAAACCAGCTCTGAAAATGCCAAAAAATACTGAAAACCCAGAGAAGAGCTAATCTGGGAAATTGTTCTTCTCCTTAAAAACTTCTTTTTGTAGGGGCAAGCCCCCATATACCCTATGCCCCTTGGCTTATATATACCAAATCCGAGATCACCATACCTCAGTGAATAGGGAATATTCTGAGAAATGGGATCTCAGACATTCAGCCATTCAATATCTGTGTTTCAGGACTCAGTCTAGCGGGTCCTGCCATTTCAAATGTTTACCATAAATCCTCCTCCTTTATATTTTCAGAAAAAAATTCTATTTTCTTAAATCAACATTCATTCTCTATATTCATTGTACATATATATATATATATATATATATATATATATATATATTTTTTTTTTTTTTTTGCTTTTGAGACACCACTCTCAAATGGATCACCTCCATAAATCCTTTGCAATCTACTTCTTATAACCTTCCTAACTTAGTGTGTAATTTTAATATTCAGTGCAGCTCACAATGAAGACCTCGATTCATAAAAACACACACATATAAGTATGTTACAACTGTGATATATTTCTATGTGCTTTCCCACTATGTCTGGAATAATTCAACATCAGTCTTCACTAGTGACTCTCATACATATCATTTATAATCCATAGCCTTCACAGTCAATAAAACAGACCAATGGTCAGAAAAATATGCACTGCTTAATGCCAATTAGCCATAAAATAATCAGTGATAGTCTGAATCCCTATCCTTCTTATACACTTTTTCTGTGTACTATCCATTCTCCTAAGTATTTCTCATAACATTTCTCAGCCATAATCATTTCTCCTTTCTCATCTGCACATGCATGCTGGAGTCTCCTATGTGGCAAACAGAATCATTCATTTTTATGCAGGGCTCAACCTTCCTAAATATTTTTCTGCTCTCCTTTTCCTTAACTGAGGCATACATATTAATTAACTTGCTGTGCTTATGTTCAAACAATAAGTTGCATCCAGAAACCCTGCTTCAGAGCCATAAATAAGACAGGGAAAAGTTGTCCTGGGCACAAACTGTTACTGAGTGTGATTGACAGATGTAATAGTGCTTCTGTACAGTACAGGCTTCATAAATAAATGATGATACTGCATTTGCAGTCACAGCTGAAGCCCTGAAGCACTACAGTATGCTGGGTTAAGTGTAGTGCACTGTTTATTACATTTCTAATAAGCAGCTTGCTACAGTTTTAGAGCAGAAGAGCCTTTCTTTTTGTTTTGGTCCTCAACTTTGAGAAAGCATTTCTTTAACTTTAAAAATACTTTTTTCTCTTTTGCTGTTCAACTTTGAGTTGGGGTGCACCATTTTGGGGAACTACACAGGACACCAGAATACATAGCTACAGTTTAGCTCTGCTTGGTTCATTTACAAAGTATCTATGATTACTACATTACTAGCCCTGGAAATCATATCCCCTCCCAGAATTTTTGTTCTCCAAAACATCATCTAACCTTATCACCCCACCTAGCCTAAAATGTGTCCAATTTTTTTTAATAAATCTGGTATCATACAAGCAAGCATTACCAGGATTGTACTGCTCTAACCGTGAAAAATAAAATTACATTTTGGTTTCTTTTTAAAACTAGTTACAGTGAAAAGGTATAGTAACATCCCTCATGTGAGCTTACATGTCAGTTGGGAGTATGGCAAACCACTGAAGACAATTTCAGCGAATGCAAAGAAATCAAAGGCTGTTTGCCAAAACTGCCTTCAACAAAAATGAAAATTGGCTTTTTCTTCACTGTTTCCAATCCTCAGCGTTGGTATATATAATTCTGAAGG
The DNA here is from genome assembly GCF_019279795.1 of Protopterus annectens. NCBI lineage: Eukaryota > Metazoa > Chordata > Ceratodontiformes > Protopteridae > Protopterus > Protopterus annectens. Next base: position 1,981,496,150 of record NC_056741.1, on the reverse strand, counting down.
GTGTGGGGGTGTCCCCTATATGGAAGGTGCAGGGTCTTGCCCCCTCCCCACAAAAATTGTTTTGCATTTTTCGAAACTGCCTTCAGTGGATCAACATGAATCCATGTTGGTTTAGCCCATTGTTTTTCAATAGAATATTTCATCTGTACTCCTGTGTTTTTAAGTCCTTTCCTATCTGAAACTCCAGCATCACAGAGAAGTTCACCCCCTTCCTAATGAAATACTTTGATTTTTCATATTCTATCATGCCTTCTTTAAAATCCTAAACCTTTTGCTTAGGTGCCCAAATGTTCTCAGAATATTGCTTGATTAATACGTCTCAGTAAATTCCCTTCTTCAGCTGAAAATCCTCCTCCTCAAAAGGAATGACATCCCTTTGTTCATCTAGGATCTAATTTGACTGGACAACATTACTCAAAGATTTTTGGCAATCTCCCCAGTAAAGATCTTAAAAATTGAATTTAGTACATTTTCCTACATAATTACATTTAATGTGACAAAATGCCCCATAAATATTATACTATCAATCTGAAGAAATGGACCCTTCACCCTTGTACCTGTCAGCACAGTGCTTCTCAGGTTCTGTTTTCATATGCAAAGTTGTCAGTACAAAAGCTCTGAACTATTCAAAAAGACATCAAAGTCTAGCTGTTACAAAATCCTGCAGAACAAAGCTAGACTAATTGGATTTGTTCTCTTTTGTTAAAATGTTCGACACAGCTTACAACATCAGGTTACCCCAAAAAAGTAGCATCAATATTTTGTACCTAAATAAATTATAGCCTTTCTCCTCTAAACTACTAAATGTATGAAAGAACGTCGCTCTTACCTGGGAGTTGCACATACACATTTAAAATGTAAAAAATTCCTCGGTTGCAGAGTCTCAGAATTATTACGTCTGCCAGCACCTCCTTCCATGTTTGTGTATGTAATGACTGCATCTTTGTTGCTGACAGAAAATAGAGCTGCAGTTGTCAATGTACTATATATCATCGGCTAATTGCTTTAGTTAGCTTGGTAGAAATACTGCTTTTAAAGTTACATAGCTGTAGATTTGTTCCCAGTACCACTTACCGTTCTGATAATTTTTATTTTCTTTAATAAAAGTATTTGTTAGCAATGATATGAATTGAGAAACCTGTGGGAGATAATATAGTCAATGAAATCTCAATGGAAAATGCCAATAGAAAATGCCATGGGGTGTGTGTATGTGTAAGGGTTATTCATGAGTCCACTAGTACAGAAAGAGAAAGGGAGTAAAACATAGCTGAAACACAGAGAAGAGACTCAAGTTCTAACAAATAGGGAGGACATGATTTGTTGAAATACGTACACACCCACACACACACACACACATATATATATATATATATATATATATATATATATATATATATATATATATATATATATATATATATATATATATACATATATATGGGATCCGTATGGATAACCGAATGGCAACATAACCAAAACAGATTCGGCCGGGTATACTTGCATGAAAGTGCTTTTCACCCAAAGGCACTTTCGTGTAAGTATGCCTGTTGTGGAGGTCACACTACAGTATGCGACCTCGGAGTGAGAATATTTAAGTAGAGGGGGTGTGGGGGATACAGGGGGGCTTGCCCCCCTGCAAAAACGTAAAAGTAATGTTTTATTCTTTTATTTTTAAACACACTTTAACGAAAGTGCTTTTTCAGTGAAAGCACTTTCGTTAAAGTGTGTTCGGTGATTGTGAATTCGGACTATTGAACTTTTGTTCAGTAGTCCTAGATCCATATATATATATATATATATATATATCTATGGGATCCATACAGATTCCCGACGGCACTTTCTGCCAAAGCAGAAATCACCGAACATACATAACTGAAAGTGCTGTTCACCGAAGCAGCACTTTTGGTTATGTATGCTGGTTGTGCTGGTCGCACTAAGGTGCAATTAAGGGAGAATTCCCTTTTCCTCACTGTAGTGCGACCTTGGAGTGAGACCATAAAAGTAGGGAAGGTGTGGGGGGTACAGCCCCCCACATGGGGGGGTGCAGGGGGGCTTGCCCCGCTGCATAAAAGAAAATTTATTGTTTTTTTTTTTTTTTGAATGGACTTTAATAAAAGCACTTTATCTGTGAAAGCGCTTTCATTAAAGTGCATTTGGGTATTGTGGATTCGGACTATTGAACTTTTATATATATATATATATATATATATATATATATATATATATATATATATATAGATATATATATGTAAGTCATTTTTATAGCTATATATAAATGTATAAATGGGGCGGCCACGGTGGTGCAGCGGTTAGCGTTGCTGCCTCACAGCAAGAGGTTCTCCGGTTCGATTCTCGGCTGGGGTGTCTTCTGTGCGGAGTCTGCATGTCCTCCCTGTGATTGTGTCTGTTTCCTCCGGGTGCTCCGGTTTCCTTCCACATCCCAAAGACATGCAGGAGGTGGATTGGACACTCTAAATTGGCCCTAGGTGTGAGTGTGTGCATGTATGTGCCTTCTGTGGAAGGTTGGACGCCCAGCTGGCAACTCAAAACTGTAAAACTCCACTGCCAATCATGAGCAGACAGATGATCCGCTGTGGCGACTCCTAACTGGGAAAAGCCAAAGGAAGAAGAAGAAGAAGAAGATATAAATGTATAAATTAATCTAGAAGAAAGTCATTATGTTGAATATTCAAGCAAAGCAGACTGCATATAATGAAGCTAAACATAAGGAACACCAATAAATTATCATTTAAGGTAATATCAACTGCCAAGATTGCCTGAGAGTAATGACTTACTAAGAGTAATCAATCTTAAACCGCTGTGTGCTCTCCTTTTTTAAGCAACCCCTCCCTAATTCCCAGTCCAAGTGAACTGAGGAAATAATTAAAAGCCCATTTTCATAATTTTCTATAAGTGAAAGTCTCAGTAATTATCAACATGAGCAGAATGCATTGCAGATTTGAGACACTCTTTCTATTTTGTCTTCCTGGAAGTCCTGATCTCTTGCTAAGACTGGTAAAATAAGATGTGCCATCTTTTCTCTTTTGGATGAAATCCATTCAAACTTATTTTATATGAGTAATGTGGTCAAAATTGCTGTGTTCAGAAGAAAATGAGAACAAGGCAGCAGGCCAGAGAACGGTAGCATAATTTTTAAGGAAATACATAAAACACACAGATGTTATAAATATAGGTGCAGGTAGTACACCTGGTGATAATTATCAAAAGGTAGAGAGTATCAACTGACTGCACTATGGAGACATCTTTGAGAAAGGTGAATCCAACACACAGTTTTCAACTAACAGGGAACTGCTAGAGGACATTCTAAGATCTTGATCTCATAGCTTAAGTGTTGGCATAAAGTATTTCCCCTGTGGAACATTCTAGCAGCAACAAGTGCTAGAAGTTATGTTCTTAATAAGGAATTTCACTTATTTCAAAGGTTTCAGGGGTACATTGCTTTGTTCCTTGAAAATTCAAACTATACACAGTTGATGTTATGCGTGAACTGGTTTCATTCTGATATTCAAACTTGTATAACAGTGTCATTACACATTCCATGTTGCACAACTTATAAACAAAGGTATGGCATCTAAGTCCAAGGAAGTCATTGTTCTACTGTATTTGGCATTCATCAGACCTGTCACTGAGTACAATGTCCCCTTTGGTATGTACCTAACCAGGCATATTTTATTTATTATTTATTTATTTAACATTTGTTTACCAGGATGGTCCAACTGGACAACTAGTGTCCGTTTTCTGCGGAGTCCTGGGGGAAAAGCCCCAGAACAAATTACAGAATATAAACAATATATATATATATATATATATATATATATATATATATATATAGATATACATTTTATATATATATATATATATATATATGTATTTTTATATATAGCAATAACACAGGTTACAAATGTAAAAGGTTAATACAGTAATACAGAGGAATTGTATACAAGAATAAGTGTACTACTCTATAGTCAAGTAGCGTTATAGTATACTATAAGCATGCAAACAATATTACAGTATGTACAAAGAGAGAGGGAGAAATACAGTAGATTGTTTGAGTGGACTCTCCATAAGCAGAATGGGAGAATAGAGAGGTCCTCCTGCAAATACCCTTCATTAGCAGATTGGGAGTTCCAACAATTGAAACATCCACAGAGGTTCCTCACTAAAAGAATAAAGGACGTAAGTAAAATGTCATGTGCAGACTGCCTCAAGGCCCTATCCCTGTATTCTGTCTCCTACTGGCTCCTGAGGGAAATCTATGCCTGGTAAAGAGGCCATTGTCATATCCCACTCTAATGGACCTCCTACATATCCACAAAACAAATAGCACCAGAATTACCCATTCTAAAGACTTAAACCTTGCCTGTGATGTAAATAGGACCTGTTGGACAGACAGGTATGTATCCCAGAGACTACCCAATCTATGGAACAGGGTCCCCATCCATGAAAAGCAGAGATCCTCCCTAAACCAATTCAAGTGCAACTTGGACAATTGCTCAGAGAACAGGAAATTCATCCTTGGTTTGGCACATAGGTCTCTAATGGGCACACTTAATAAGGCCTTACTATATCTTGGCAATTCAGATCCTGTATTACAGCTCAAAAAATAATTTACACCCATTTGCTTACCCAATATTTCTGACAGAGTATTCTGTAGTGAATTGTTAAAGTCTCCAACAAAGCAAAAAAAAACATAAAAAACAACTGATAAATACAAAATAATCTGACAAAACCAGAACCGCAGCTACTGGATAACTGTTTTTAATAAAATAGAATACAAATCAGAAATAGGAATTATACTATTTAAATATTCACTCATTTCCTTCCCTACCAATCACATCCAAGAACCTATTACAAACAATAAAAAGACATTAGTTTTAAAGAGAGAAACCTCTAACTTTTTATAAAAAATAGCTGAATAAAGACAATTGTTACAAAGAAACTACACATAATAAATATTGCAATTATCATCTTAACATTCAAAATCTACCCATCAAATTTAAATTATATTTTACTTGCTCTTTCATTTAAAATGGGTAAAATAGAAATTGTGTCATTTAAGCCTGGGGGAAATATTGCAGCTAGCCTAAGCTGCCATTCTGTTTCTTTTTTCTTCAATGCATTTTTCCAACCCCCCCCCCCCCCCCCCCCCAGGATCAGGCTTATTTATATCCAAGATTCCAAATAAAAACTTTTCAAACTTTCAGACAAGGTGGAAAGGAGATGTAATAATATTTTTTACAAAAAGAAGCGCAAATTAGAAAGGGACATTAAACAATATCATGACAAACAGGTATATCCCACAGGGAAGGTTTTGGATACACATATAAAAAGAGACAGGAATGCTCATATAACAAGTTATAGTGATGTGGTTAGGAACTGTAATGTGGATTCTGAGAGAGTGGAGGATGAACATCAGGATTTTCATGGGGTGAGATGCTCAGAGAGACTGGCCCACAGATATACGGAGGAGAGGGAATACAACAGATGCTTTTATCCCCAGATGCAGAGAAAAAAATAGTTACAGGAAGGGGAACAATTGCAGGAATTAAACAAATTCAGTGGTATTATATGTAAATATGGTGGGTTCACTATTTATAACTATTCAGACAGAGTAATTACACATGAGTATTTTAAATTGTTATCTAAGAGGGTTACATTTATTCCTGAAAAGAAGGGGAGTTTGGTTGATGATTTGATGGCCTTAAAGTTATATATTAGTAACTTAAATTTTGATATTTTCTTTTATATATATATATATCAAGAGAGGGAGAGCCTTGATCCTGTCAACACTAACCACAAACTGACCTTCTAATTCAAGAAAAAATAAGCCTACTAATATCCTATTTTATATTTATATTCACTTCCTCATACCCTCATGCTATGCTATCTAATTTGTATTATCCACTAACTTTATTATAAAGCTATTTGAATTGCTTTGCTAATCACAAGTAGTTAAATAGTATCAGCAATGTTTTCTGTGTTCATTTTATGTATGTATGTATATGTGTGTATATATATATATATATATATATATATATATATATATATATATATATATATAGATAGATATAGACCTGTTCTAAGTATTGCATGTATATATGATATAATGTGTGTACGTGTGCATTTCTATATATTACATGCATGTATACCTAGTCTATATGCTGGATTTTTACGCATGTTACATCCTTATTGTATCATTTGAAGTTTGTCTTGTGAAACTTTCCTCCATGGGCCTTCAATAAAATGGGACTCATCGAGCTCAGTTAGAACCATCCCAATAAACAAAAAGGAATCAAACAAATAAACAAAGAAATAAAATGTGAGCTGACAGTATATTTTATCTGTGAAATCACACTTCAATGCCCATTCTTGGAAAATATTAAAGTAATTTTGAAGTGTTTTCTTAATAAACAACAACGATCCCAGAACTAACCCCTTGGCTCTTCCTTATCTTGGGAAAAATGATTTATTTAATCTAACAACACCTGAAACAACAGCTAATGAGGCAGATGGCATAATCATTACTCCTGTGCAAGTATAAGCTGAGATTATCAACCTTATGTAAAGAAAGCTCCAGAGGTAGGCATCATAACAGCTGAGCATCTGAAGAAAACAGAGATTACCTTGCTAAAATCTATAGCACACTCATTTACCAAGCAACTACATATACGAACAATAAAATAAGTGGAAACATGTCTTCACTGTTCTAGTCATTAAAGGCCCAAAGCTAGAAAATCTTGGAAAAAATAGGCCAGTTATTCTTAGAAGAAATATATGAAAATTTGAAAACTGTGAGCTGAGGATTTCTAGAAATGAGCTAGCTAGGCATTTACATTTGATATCTTCCTGAATATATTTAATAAGAACAGATCCTTATTCACAGCAATCAGCTGCTTAGTCAATAATGTCATTCAGGCAGAAGATGAAGGACTGCAGACTGACATGATATATATGAAACATATTGTGTTATTCAGCTGTACAAATCATGTTATGCCCTTAGGCAAACCATATCCTAGGCATTAATAACATTTTGTTAACATTGATTACAAGTTGGTTAATAAGTAGAACTTGATTTTTGGGGGTGAGCATAGCTACTTCTATGGAACTACATAAAGGGTCCCCGAAGGTGAGCATTGGCTCCTTTTTTTCTGTCTATTTACAAAGGATCTAGTGATGGGCTGTCAGTCTTGTATGTTACCTGTTCATTTGATACTAAGTTAATGTATATGGTAATGCTTGATGAAGACACAGCTTTCCTGCAAAACAAAAAAAAAAATTTGAGTGGGTTAACATGCGGCAAGTGTAGCATTATTTATAAGTAAATAAGGAAAAACTAAAGGTAATGACATATGAGAGAAAATAAGGTATCTAAGTTAAATGTCTCTAATGACCTTAGACTGTGTAACGGTGGTAGGATAATATCAAATTAAAATGTTCATATGTCTACTAACTGATTTGGTTGATTCTTAAATTTCATTAAAACCAGGTCTGTTGAAGTACTGTTACCCATGCCTAACACCTTTCGTGTACTAAACTGAAGTGTGCTACTACTATCAGGAAACCTTATAGATATGATACAGTACAATGGCTAGAAAGATTGCTGAAGTGTTTTACAGAAAAGGTCCATGACTTAAGAACATATACATACAAAGACAGACTAAGGCAATTAAACATGAGCTATCTGAGCTAATATTTATGTTTACAGCCTTTAAGGACCGCTTTTCCTTTAAGGGTAATTCCTTATGCCTCAGAAAACCATTAGCAAAATCTGCAAGACAATAAACTGGTTTACAGAAGGAACTATCAAATACTGAAGTCACACCTGATTTAAATAAAGTCTTATTAGTTTCAAACTCAGAAAATCCTGAAAAAACAAAATTGTGAGTATTGATGAATCATCTGGCCAACAATCCAATCAACTGGCATTCTGCCTGCCACTATGTATGTCTGGAAGGAGATGAGGTGGTTTGACAGGGATGGTGTTATATTAGTGTCCTCATATGTGCCACTGGTACAAAAAACAAGCAGTCTAAGAATGGAAAGAAGTTGTCAGTTCTACAACTGGCCAAGACAGTGTGATAATGTACAGATGAGTATAGAAAATGGCATTCAATGAGGTAGAATATGATAGAATTAGGAGGTGTTTTGCAAGGACAGGCTTCTTTTCAATCCCCTTACAAGTGTGTTATTGGCACAGGCCTAGAAAGGCATATTAGGACAACTGTATTTTTAAACTGAAATGGATTGGGGTGGAAGTGAAAACAGTATTTGGATAAGAAAGACATGGGTATTAAAAGGAAGGGCAGCTGATGGGATAAAGGAGGCAGTGGAAGAGGTGATAAGGGAGATAGGAAAAAGAGAGAAATTAAAACAAAAAATTCTGAAGGGCAGTAGAAGAGGAAGTAACAGAGCAGGTGGACAATACTGAGGGGATGTGTAATAGTAACAAGCATAAATAAAGAACTGGTAATACTTGATTGAGGAGCTATTAGGTAGGTTGGAAGCACTGGATGGGGCAGCCAAACATTAACAATTCATAAGGATGGGAAAAGTAAGAATGTATAAAGAGAAGGTAAGGGAGGACACAGAGAATGGAAGAAAGGCATTAAGAGGAAGGATGGAAGAGGGCAGGAGATCAAGATCAAAGTACTAGGCTGGAATAGAAAGGCAAGCAGGAGGGGCAGAATATGGCAGATGGAGAGGATTCAAGAATGTAAGAAGGCAGACATTTGCATGGAGAGGTAATGCAGAATAAGGAAGATGGAGCAAAGTGTAAGCAAGCAGAAGGAGGAGGTATAAGGGAATAAGGGAAAAAAAGTAAATAAAGCAATGAAACTGGATGGAGCAAAGGGTGAAAACTGGTGAAATGATCCATCTTTAGACCACTAAATGCAAGCATAATGAATGATGATCAAATCAATGATCTAACAAATTGCTGTAGAATGCAGATAAGAGCAGTTAGAATAGGAGACTATAATCTGCTACATGCTGTCTGGATTACCTTGGTATCCAGCGTAGGCTCAAAGAATAGAGCAACTGAGGGATCTGACCTGCATGGGTTTGAAGAAAATATTTTGGCTTGAAACAGAAAAGGTAAAATCCTTATTCTGTTTAAGAAGGTATTTGGTATTTGTTTTTGGCAAACAAGATGGGGGCCACACTTGTTAAGAGTCATCATGTGTGCTATGGAGAACAAGCTGAAAAGGCAGGTACACCAGGGTCTGAAACTATAAGGTCTCTGGCAATACAGGAGGCCCATAATAAGTGGTACAATGATTTAACATTCTTGGATCTTTACTCCTCAATAATATGATTGAGTGCTTCTACAGGCCATCCTTACAATCAACATGAGTAGATTAGGAATTGTTATGACATAATTGATATTTTCTTTGCTAGCTCCATTACTTTAAACACACAAAGAAAACTATTAATTTGCAACACTGTTATATTAACACAGCTAGGAAGCATTTTATTTAATGTTGGCTACTTTATTCCAGGTGAGATAGCCTCTTGTTTTTCCACAACAAAGTTTAGATGTTAATTCAGTAAAATACATGCCATTTTCTCTATCTGTCTCTCTTCTCTCTCTTGTCAGTGAAACACACACACACTCACACACACACACACACACACACACACACACACACGCACAGACACGCACAGGCATGCACACACACGCACACACACACACACACACACACACACACACACACACACACACACACACACACACACACACACACACACAACACACACAAATCATTTTTGCTTGCTTCCTCGAATGAGTAAAAACCAGCTCTGAAAATGCCAAAAAATACTGAAAACCCAGAGAAGAGCTAATCTGGGAAATTGTTCTTCTCCTTAAAAACTTCTTTTTGTAGGGGCAAGCCCCCATATACCCTATGCCCCTTGGCTTATATATACCAACTCCGAGATCACCATACCTCAGTGAATAGGGAATATTCTGAGAAATGGGATCTCAGACTTTCAGCCATTCAATATCTGTGTTTCAGGACTCAGTCTAGCGAGTCCTGCCATTTCAAATGTTTACCATAAATCCTCCTCCTTTATATTTTCAGAAAAAAATTCTGTTTTCTTAAATCAACATTCATTCTCTATATTCATTGTACATATATATATATATGTATATATATATATATATATATATTTTTTTTTTTTTTTTTTTTTTTTTTGCTTTTGAGACACCACTCTCAAATGGATCACCACCATAAATCCTTTGCAATCTACTTCTTATAACCTTCCTAACTTAGTGTGTAATTTTAATATTCAGTGCAGCTCACAATGAAGACCTCGATTCATAAAAACACACACATATAAGTATGTTACAACTGTGATATATTTCTATGTGCTTTCCCACTATGTCTGGAATAATTCAACATCAGTCTTCACTAGTGACTCTCATACATATCCTTTATAATCTGTAGCCTTCACAGTCAATAAAACAGACCAATGGTCAGAAAAATATGCACTGCTTAATGCCAATTAGCCATAAAATAATCAGTGGTAGTCTGAATCCCTATCCTTCTTATACACTTTTTCTGTGTACTATCCATTCTCCTAAGTATTTCTCATAACATTTCTCAGCCATAATCATTTCTCCTTTCTCATCTGCACATGCATGCTGGAGTCTCCTATGTGGCAAACAGAATCATTCATTTTTATGCAGGGCTCAACCTTCCTAAATATTTTTCTGCTCTCCTTTTCCTTAACTGAGGCATACATATTAATTAACTTGCTGTGCTTATGTTCAAACAATAAGTTGCATCCAGAAACCCTGCTTCAGAGCCATAAATAAGACAGGGAAAAGATGTCCTGGGCACAAACTGTTACTGGGTGTGATTGACAGATGTAATAGTGCTTCTGTACAGTACAGGCTTCATGAATAAATGATGATACTGCATTTGCAGTCACAGCTGAAGCCCTGAAGCACTACAGTATGCTGGGTTAAGTGTAGTGCACTGTTTATTACATTTCTAATAAGCAGCTTGCTACAGTTTTAGAGCAGAAGAGCCTTTCTTTTTGTTTTGGTCCTCAACTTTGAGAAAGCATTTCTTTAACTTTAAAAATGCTTTTTTCTCTTTTGCTGTTCAACTTTGAGTTGGGGTGCACCATTTTGGGGAACTACACAGGACACCAGAATACATAGCTACAGTTTAGCTCTGCTTGGTTCATTTACAAAGTATCTAAGATTACTACATTACTAGCCCTGGAAATCATATCCCCTCCCAGAATTTTTGTTCTCCAAAACATCATCTAACCTTAACACCCCACCTAGCCTAAAATGTGTCCAATTTTTTTTAATAAATCTGGTATCATACAAGCAAGCATTACCAGGATTGTACTGCTCTAACCATGAAAAATAAAATTACATTTTGGTTTCTTTTTAAAACTAGTTACAGTGAAAAGGTATAGTAACATCCCTCATGTGAGCTTACATGTCAGTTGGGAGTATGGCAAACCACTGAAGACAATTTCAGCGAATGCAAAGAAATCAAAGGCTGTTTGCCAAAACTGCCTTCAACAAAAATGAAAATTGGCTTTTTCTTCACTGTTTCCAATCCTCAGCGTTGGTATATATAATTCTGAAGGGTGTGGGGGTGTCCCCTATATGGAAGGTGCAGGGGTCTTGCCCCCCCTCCCCACAAAAAATTGTTTTGCATTTTTTCGAAACTGCCTTCAGTGGATCAACATGAATCCATGTTGGTTTAGCCCATTGTTTTTCAATAGAATATTTCATCTGTACTCCTGTGTTTTTAAGTCCTTTCCTATCTGAAACTCCAGCATCACAGAGAAGTTCACCCCCTTCCTAATGAAATACTTTGATTTTTCATATTCTATCATGCCTTCTTTAAAATCCTAAACCTTTTGCTTAGGTGCCCAAATTTTCTCAGAATATTGCTTGATTAATACGTCTCAGTAAATTCCCTTCTTCAGCTGAAAATCCTCCTCCTCAAAAGGAATGACATCCCTTTGTTCATCTAGGATCTAATTTGACTAGACAATATTACTCAAAGATTTTTGGCAATCTCCCCAGTAAAGATCTTAAAAATTGAATTTAGTACATTTTCTTACATAATTACATTTAATGTGACAAAATGCCCCATAAATATTATACTATCAATCTGAAGAAATGTACCCTTCACCCTTGTACCTGTCAGCACAGTGCTTCTCATGTTCTGTTTTCATATGCAAAGTTGTCAGTACAAAAGCTCTGAACTATTCAAAAAGACATCAAAGTCTAGCTGTTACAAAATCCTGCAGAACAAAGCTAGACTAATTGGATTTGTTCTCTTTTGTTAAAATGTTCGACACAGCTTACATCAGGTTACCCCAAAAAAGTAGCATCAATATTTTGTACCTAAATAAATTATAGCCTTTCTCCTCTAAACTACTAAATGTATGAAAGAACGTCGCTCTTACCTGGGAGTTGCACATAGACATTTAAAATGTAAAAGATTCCTCTGTTGCAGAGTCTCAGAATTATTACGTCTGCTAGCACCTCCTTCCATGTTTGTGTATGTAATGACTGCATCTTTGTTGCTTACATATGATGTTGTCCTGTCACTCTGAAGTTACTCTGATCACCTGTGTACAGTGGAGTGATTCACTCCTGAGTGGGAAGCAGCAGGGATGAAAATGAACACATTACAGTCAATTATTATGGCTCTTTTGCAGAAAAAGAGTGGATTGTTCCCTATTGGTTAGGGACGAGAGATATGCCAGATAAAGGACTTTAAGAAAAGTTAGAGGGGAAGGAGAGAGTAACCATCAGATGTGTACAGTGACAGCAGTACTACAACACTTGTATCTGATTGTGATGGTAAAGAAAGAATGGAGTCATGAAACAAAACTCTGTCTTTATTAGTTAGTCTTTGCCACCATCCTCACCTATTGTCATAAGCTAAGTGTGGTGACCAAAAGGATAATATCATGGATAAAAGTAGCAGAAATGAGATTTCTTGTTAGGGTATCACAGGTCTCTCTGCCACAGAGAAAGGAGCACAAGAATCCTGGAGGATGTCAGAATGCAGCCAATGCTCTTTCATGCTGAGAGCAGTCAGCTGAAGTGCCAACTGAAAAACACCCAGACTGGTACACACCATTCTTGTGCATTCACTGATTTAATCACAATCACTGCATATCACAGCCAAAAATGATCACCTGTTCCTACGCTATTAATAATCATGATTGATTCTTACCCTGATCTCACCTCACAGTCAAACCCTTAAACAATAAAACTATCAACTTAGTATTTGTTTTTGTAGTGGGTAAGGCTCCCTATCCTTGAATGTGGAGGCAAGCACCACAACCTAAAATCATATGTATACAACTTCTGAGATTGCAGAAACTCAAATAAGGGAGTAAAAATGCTCCAACAGGGCACTCACCTTGCTGTCTTCCAACTACAAGCAGATTCACATGTGAATATCATATTGTCCTTAATTAGATACAACCGAGTAATGCTACTGCAGTAGGAGCAGTATTTTGTACATCAGATTGGGTAGACCCCTTTTATTATTTGGCAATATCTGCACCATTTTGAAATCTTAAGATGACCTGTTGGTGCATAGAGAGCACGTGAAAGGTCTACTTATGGAGTTCTCATGTGTTTCAAAATGTTATGTTTTAGCATGTTCAAAAATGTTTCAATGTGTAAGACAGAAACAGGAAAGGAAGATCAACATGGCAAAAATGGTAAATGTAAATATACTAGTATCCTTGGGACAGTGTTTTTTTCTCTTGATATATATTAATTATGTAGAAACCCCCACAGAAAGATTGGGATGCTTAATTTTGATGATTTAACCATAATATATGGAGGTAATTCTGATACATTGCCACTATGTAGATATTACTTGAAAAGTGTAGGAGAAATGTTAATACTACAGATAATTTGAGGTGTGTTCATAAAAAGAAAAGAAAAGAAACATGCTCATATTTAAAACAGAATGAATAAAATAAAATCAGAAACAGCACAAATAAAAGGAAGACAGGGGGAGAAAACAATATTAATGGTTATTCCACTGAAAGTTATGCTGCACCTCAGATATTAGAAAGTCTATTTTGACTGCCAGGATCAGATCAACATAGATATTTGATTTTTACAAGGATGACCTTATCCTTGATTTAATAAATGATGGCAATGCACATTCATTTAAAAATCATACTAGAATACTCTAAATGGGAAATATTCTAGAACTAATGGCAATATTGACAATTATTCTACAAAAGAAACTTGAAAAAGGTTACATGTCATCTAGTGACATTTTATCATCTTCAAGCTCTTCAGGCTCATATCCTCTGGATAAATCTTATGATCACAGTTAGTATCCTGATAATTAGAGTGACAGATTGCCTTTTCCAGTCTTATTAGGTAGGCAACCTACATACAGGTAACAACCCCTTCCTGCCATTTTTGGAGGAAATGAAAGACATAATCAGAGATCCTGATTAGACTTCTATGTTTTGGTAATAAAAATAAAAATAATACTCTGGTGCCTTGCAGGATTAAAATAAATGTTATTAGGCTTGCTTTAGAATCAGTTCTCACAGTAACAGGTGCTGATAATGACACTAAAAAGTCAGATGAAGATGTTTTTAGATAAGTATTCGGCATTTTTGGGTATCTTTCAGTATATATTTCATGTATAAGACTGTCATACATTTTGGGACAACTTTGCTGTTTAAGAGGTGCAAACAGAATACATTTCATATTAGTATGTGAATCATATAAATCTGATTAAAGTATTTTTAAACATTAGTAACACAGGAATGGAAAAGGCAGACTAAGGTGGCATTTACCTTAGCTGGGCAGGACCTCACCTTCAATTCCTTAAAATATTTGCAAACTCAAATGTCCAGTCATTGCTTACTTGCCACGTGAGAAATCTATGCAAATATGGAACAATATTGCTTGAAGAAATGCAGTTTCAGAACTGTACAGAACTTTAACTTCTTATCTCCCTCTTTACTTTCTATTTACTTCATGCCCAGAAAGGAAAGCATGCTATACACATCCAAAGACTGTTTAGCAAAATAAGGGATAAGTGACAGATAATGCAATACAGTATATCTAAATTAAATTCAAACAGGTGAACAATACTCTCAGAGTAGTCCTAATTTTGGAGAAATATCATGTGTCCTGATAAGCAGAAGAAATATAATTTCTATAATTGGCAGAAAATTAGGGAACCAAAACTAAATTGTGTTGTGTGCCACTGCACAATGATACAACTGCAGCTGCAGAGCAGTGACTGCCGAGTTTAGTGAGAAGAAAGAATACTTGTCAAAGATGTGGACCATTGTACATCTAATGTATTTCAACTTTAAAGACATACTAGTCATAGTCAGAACTTTTCATCTATGACCTGAAATAGCTGCCTGATGAAGTGACAGATAGTAATGCCATACTGTGACTTTCCCCTTGAGATGGTCCACAGCGGTGAGGATTAAGATACCTGGTTAACAAGATGAAGAAATATAAAAGAATGAGATAGTGAAAAACATGCATATGAATCTGGCTGTAAAACAAAAATGTTACAAGTCAGATGGAAATAAAGGAACAGCTTACAGAGGTTAGTTTCCCTCAGCATAAAAAGAATAATATAATATAAGTGATCAAATCAGTTACATAATGCCATAATATATATATATATATATATATATATATATATATATATATATATATATATATATATATATATAGATAGATGTTTATCAGGAGCTCTGGAACACACTCTGTCTTGTTTGAAGCTAGTTAGTAGTGGGCAAAAAGAGCTACCATTGATTAAAACTTTCAGCGTTATATGTGTATAGCTGCTGTCTAACAGGTGTAAGGTACACTTTTAACTAAATAGCAAATATATTCATAGATTGTTACTAGGCTAATGACCCAGAGGGCCTTTCTAAGCCTAGCTAAGTTTTCCTGAAAAAATTATGTCCCGTAAACAAGCAGGACATCGAGGGCCAGGCATTTATAAGCTATCTCTGTTGATAAGGGACATGGGCACCAGGCCTGGTGTGAATTTCCTATTCACTATCTACTGGTCTAGGTTGCACTTAAACTGGTAATAGACAAACTCAACTTC
Source organism: Protopterus annectens (assembly GCF_019279795.1). Classification (NCBI taxonomy): domain Eukaryota; kingdom Metazoa; phylum Chordata; order Ceratodontiformes; family Protopteridae; genus Protopterus; species Protopterus annectens. The sequence continues at coordinate 1,981,480,020 of NC_056741.1, read as the reverse complement.
ACATGCATGGGAAGCCATAAGAGGGGCACTCCCTGGGACACATATTCTATCTTTTCAGCATATTCTGTTTAGGTTATAGACAAAATTCAGATCCCTAAACCCTGTACTTCTGGTACTGTTGACTTACAAATATGCAGGAGATTCATAAGTGTCAGGTTTGGGGGTGCCTTGTAAGCCAGGCATAGATCACCCCGTAGCATTCTATAGGAGACTGAGTAGAGGAAAAGAGCTTGTCTTGTATTGTTTTTGCAAGGAACCTCTGAAATTGCTCTAGTTGTTGTTGCCTGGTAAGGTACATACTGAAGGCAGCACTGGACTTATGATTGGTCTGTTAAGGGTGGAGTACAGAGGGATAATGACCTCTTTGGATGTAGATATCATGCCCTTACTTATAAGTTAAATAGATTGTTAAAGCAAAAGAAAAACAGCAAGATACTGCTTTGACTTCTACTTCCCCCTCAATAATATCTGATGTGTACACATGCTTATTAATATTCCCTGTTGTGTTACTTCGGATACCTGTTGACAAAGCATACAGATCCTGTACTCATCTGCATACAGTGTTAACTGAAGCTAGTCTCCTAATGAAACAACATGTTGCTCTTGTGCATTCACACATACTAAAACAATAAAACCAGTTACATTCCTGAAGGGAATCTGCAGAACTGAAGTGACTGCAGGTTTTCAAAAATTAGACAAGAACAATTATGGGATGTAATTTGAAAAAATAAGGAGTAAGGCTTAGAGAAAATGCAGCAATGCATTTTATGGTTAGATGCATGCCACAGATGTAAGGCAAATCTGATGGGAAAAAAATAAGCTGCTGGTTAAACAGGATTGGCAGCTTATTGAAAATGGGCAGCTTAGGCAGGTGATGAAGTCCTCATCTGCCATGATAATCTCTGTTTTAGAGTTTAATTTGCATTGGACACTTTCTAAAGCTGGTTGTGTTACACAGTGGAAAATGACTGTTAATGGTTAAAGTACATTTGTGTAAGATGAACTTACCATCACAGTAGATGTTTGAATGATCACTGCTGCAGTAGCCTTAGCTATGTGGATTATATCTTGCCAAGGATATAGTAGCCAGCCATCTTTCAAAGCTTCAGGGCACCTTTAACATGTCCAAACTATCAAGCAGCTCAAGCTGAGCTGACTAAAAGATAAATTCAGGTGTGAAGCCATTCAGAGCTTACCTACCAGCAGAGAGAGGGAGGATGAGCTCTGAAAGGACAATGCTAGGAATAACAAAAAGCAAATGTCCTTACCCTGGCATAAAAAAGCACACCAAAATGAGCAGGGAGGGGGGGGCTACTGTAGCAGTGATCGTTAAAACATCTACTGTTATGGTGAATTCAACTTAAATAACTGTACTATGTTCTTCATATTGATCATTCCTACAGTAGCCTAAGCTACATGGGTACATTACCATTGCTAACTATATTTAAGAGGAGGGAGGAGAAAGGTCCAGGAGCCCCTGGAGAATGCTCCTAGCAAAACTTGATCTAGACCTAGAGAAGGAATCATGCTTATAGTACTTTTAAAAGTATGTATAGAGGACCAGGTAGCAGCTTCTAGAATACTTTTAGACTCCAACCCTTTCCAAAAAGCCATAGATAAAACTGAGACCTTGGTACAGTGGGCCTTGAACCTGCCTGGAATAGATTTGTCGTGGTGAGTACAACAAAAGTTAATAGTCTTAGAGAACCATTTGGAAATAGTCTGTTTTGGCACATGTTGTCCCTTCTTACTTTCACAAGAAATGAACAATTGGTCAGAAGTTATGAAAGATTTAGTTCTGTCAAGATAATACCTGACTTGTCTTTAGATATCCAAGGTATGGAGTATCCTTTCCCTTTCATGTTTAGGTTCAGGAAAGAAAACTTGGAGATGTATAGTTTGGCTTAAAATGAACTCAGATCTCATAAAAGGATTAGTTCTCAAAAAAAAAAAAACTTGTCCTGCTGGAAAATGAGGCAAGATTGACTCACCATAAGAGCGTGCAACTTAGATACCCTTCTTGCAGAGGTTAGAGCAATCTGTAAAGTGTTTTCTCTATTATGAACCTCAATTCAGCCAGATTAGTTGGTTCAAATGGAGCAAGAGTTAATTTCTCTAGCACAAAACTAAGATACCAAGAAGGGGTCACTAGCTTACTTGGAGTTGTCTTATGCAAAACCCCTTTCAAGAACATTTTGATATGAGACTGCCTTGAAAGAGGAGACTCCATGAGTAGGCATGATGAAATGAACAATAAATTAATCTTGATAGAGGAATAAGAAAGGCCATAGGACAGTAACTCATACAAGTACTGTAAAACCAGGGAACAGCTAGTCCTGAATGGATGCTGGTTATGTTTCTTTGGCACTAGAAACATTGTTGAATAAAACCCCTTCTCCATCTGGGAAGGGGGACCTGGTTCTATCCTTGGGACAGCATGTGATAAAGAACAAGTGGAAACAAAAGAGTCTGATATGCAAGATGAAAAATGACAATCACCACTCCCCCCACCACCACGCACACATGGAAATGAGAAATGTCCTCCTATTGCCATCTGTAACCCTGTTAAATGATTTTCAGAACCCATTCATCTTAAATAATATGTTGCCAAAGAGAAAAATGTCAGACTTTCTGGAAAATAAAAGAGGCCAGGTAGGAGGGGGTCACATGGTCTCTTGAACAGTCATTCAGGCTTGTTGGACTATCCTTAGTTTGGGGGAGATTTGAGACGTCTGTTTATAACCCCCTTACCACTTCTTCTTAAATGTCTGCTTATCTGAAATTTGTTGAGACTACTTATTCAATTTTTGCCAAAACTAGATGAGGAGAAAGGCAATCCCTTTTACAATTTAAAAAGGAGGGCTAAAAAATCGTAGAGATTCCCTGGATAAGCTTACCATTTTCATCACACCTTTTGATCACCTCTATAGCAGAGGGGCCAAAGACTAAATCTCTAAGGGAGAATTCAAAATCTGTTTTTCTAAAATCTTCTGGAGGATTCTGAGAAAGCATCCAAGTAAACCATCTTAAAACAGCACCAGTAGCCACAGCCCTGGAAGATGTATCAACAGAGTCATATACACACTGCAAACAATGAGGAGTGATCTGCGCAATAGATTAAATTACTTTATTAATAGCAGTTTTTTCTTCACAAGAAGAAATTATACATAAAACATTCCTCATTCTTTCACGTATGTTGTAACAAACTTTAGCATATGAGCTTGACAATTTAAAATTCTGAAAATCAAAGTTCCAGAAGTATATGCTTTTCCCCATGCCTAACAATAATTTTCCCATCCTTATTAGAAAGAGTAGGATTAGAATTAACTAGATGCTTAGCAGCAATAGACTCAACTAAGGCTACTGCTGCTGGGTCAGTTTGGGAATGATGTTTAAAAAAATTAAAAGACCAAGGAACTTTATACATCCTAGCTGCCTTTTTAAAGATAGCTGATTGACTATCAGGAAAACTGCAGGCCGTAAGACACACATCCTCTAAAGCAGACAAGAAAGGAGGAATGGGTGTAAGTTCTGCAAAATCCTTCTGTAACAGTTCATAATATTTTCTAAGGGACTGAGAAACCTCAGTGTTCTCCCACTGAAAACACTGGGACATTCTAACAATAGTCTCTGAAAAGGGAAACCTCCACAGGAAGAATCAGAAACTGAGCTCTCCTATGAGTTTGAATCAGAAATCTGAGGGCAAAAACCTGAATCCATCCCTACATCTTCCTGTTCAGATTCAGAATCTTGAATCTCTTCAGGAAAAGGGACACCCTGCCTTCTTTTACCAGAGACTACTCTACAAGAAGGATCAGTAGCCTGAATTAAAGCCTAAACTAGACCCAGTAAACTACTCTTACCCAAAGAAATTTGAGAAGGATTAGATACATGTTGGTTTTCTGTTTCTTTTTGACACAATAAATGGGCCAGCCATGTTACTAATGGCAGCCACTGCTTCCCCAGGAATGGACACAACATTCTGACAAAACAGGGAAAACATCTGTGTTTCCTCTTCCGGAACCAACAGGTGTGGCTCTCCCTTGCCCACTGAAGGGACTCCAACAGTTACAGAGGACATGGCTAACCACTGGTCTATACTGGCTGTAGGTGCTGCACCAGAGGGATTCAGGTTAAAAGATGAGTGGTCTGAGTTACAACAAATGGCCACAGCAGAGTCACCCACCTGTGGTTGAGGCAAATTGCTAGCCTGCAGTGGTGGCAAAGGTTGTTTGCTTAACTTTTTCTTTCTGTGGCTGGAAAAGGACCGACCATAGAACTGACAAGCTGTCCCATAGTCAAGCCAAAAATGGTGCCTCTTTCCCAGGGAAGGCAAGCAGCAAATACTACTAGACAATTAAAGGTACTTTAATGACCAAAAAAATAGAGTAAAAGCACTTTCAAACACTATAGTAGCCCTACAATAGAAAATTAAACATATTTCTCCACAGCAAATATGTTATCAGTTAGTTTACACTACTTTAAAACTAACAAAAAAATGTGTGCTCCGTTTAAAAGTACACTGCAGTCTTGAGACAGTCCATTAAAACACAACACTCCTAGTTTTACAACAACTTTCCTGAAGAGGAAAGTAATAAAACATCAGTAAATACAAGAAAATGTGTTTTTTTCCCTGATGGAACTTATGTGCCCAGCAAAGGAAAGCAAAAGGTGACCATTGATCTTTGAAAGCCTCAGAAGAGTGTACTCTTTGGTGGCAGGAACTTGCCTTGTAGTCAGCTCAAGCTGTTTGACAGTTTGGGCATGTGGAAGGTGCCCTGAAGCTTTGGAAGCTGACCTGCTGTTATATCTTTGCAAGATATAACTCATATAGCTAAGGCTACTGCAGCAGTGATCAGTATAAACCACATCTCATTCAGACTCCAAAAATGAATAAATCCATACTGACTTCCTATGCATCTATCTATCTGTCTATCTATCTATCTATATATCTATCTATCTATCTGTCTATTTATCAAGCTTTACAAATTATGTTTGATAAAATGATTGACTGAGTATAATTTGTAGTGAGAAGCCATTGGTTATTAAATAACAGACCACATCCTATTTCACATAAATAAATATTGAAGCTGTACCCTCAGACATCACATCACCCTTTATTGTTGAAATAAGTTTATATCTTCAACTAGAAGGCTTCGTGCCATGCTGGGTGCAATTTCCAATTTTCTATTTCTGCCTTATTTGATACATTTAAAATGCCTTAACTACAAAACTGAACATTTTGATAAAAAATTGTACTTTGCTAGTTTATAATGATAAAAGGGAAAATGAACACACTATTCAGTATAATGTTCTTTGGTAACTGTGTCAACCATCCTCTTGATACTCTGTCTGTGTGCTTCTCGTAGAGTTGTTCTACGTGCCTCACATTCAATGTTCTAATCTATTGGTTTATATGAGAAGGTTAAATAGAGTCTATCCCCACAATACATCTATATCATATGGAAAACCAGATGAAAGGCTACAGAAAGTTAAGAATGTATAACTGACTAACATTCACATTTGATGATATACTGCTATACTTTGATAAAAGTCAGGTCCTTACTCCAGAAAGTTTTCTATTCGATCTCAGTAGTGTTATAATTTTTTTTCCATCAGATAACATGAGGTAGAACATTAAAACTCTAAAGCTTTCAGTCCTGTTTCAGTTAGCTACACTGAGTAACTGCAAGCAACAGACATCTACATTTCCCACTTTAATTATATTTTTTCTTTCTTCAGGAAAAGGCTGCACTCACAAGAGGACAGCATTGAGGAAGCAGTGACCCAGACTCCCACTCACTCTCTGATAAAAGCATGGCCAAGTCAAGACAAGCTGGAGGTAGAAGGCAGGTGAGTACCAATATACAGTTACCTACGATACATGGCTTATCCAAAATATTAATTTCAGCTGTAGAAATGCTATATGGTATCAATATGTTTCTGCTGTTTAACTCTGTAATATCTAGAGTCCTCTATATAGTTGGTCTCACCAGTCACTAAAACTGGATATAACAAGGTGTATAATGAGACTGCTACAGAGCCTCAAAATTCATTTGAAACTTAATTTAAGTATACAGTATCTGTATAGAGCACTCATACATTAATCCAGTAGAAAAATGTTATACTAAAATAATACGTTGAGCATTTTCATCCATTATAACTTAACACTTCATCAGATCATTTTAATTAAATAGTGAACAAAAGGTTTAAAATAGTTTTTTAATGGAGCTCTGTTATGCCGGGCATGGTTGCAGGACTGGGTTGTTTCTGTAATTTGTTCCTGCCAAATGTTTAAATATAGTTTAAAATTTTAAATTACAGCTCCTCTTAATGCAAGAATTAAAGTATACATTAATTACAACTACTTCCCCAGTATCTCAGCCATGTGAATAGTAAACTAGAAATTGTGAACAAATGGGAAGGCTTGAGATGAGATTTGAAGTTTGTGGTTGGTTTAGATTTAAAGATCTATTTGCATGAAGTCAGGTTCCTAAATCTGATAATCAACCCACATGTGAAATGGTTTGTAAACTGGTCTTCAAATCATGGGTTGGCTTTTATGATCTAATAAGGAGTCAGAATCAATAGTGTGGAAGTACCGTCATCTGTCAGAAACCATCTAGAGCCAGAAATTTTAGATAGTTGAACAAAACATGCTGGAGGGATAGGTTCCTGACCCAGATACTCCCCATACTCTGGAATAGACTGCCCATACATATCAAGCAGAGCACCTCATTGGCCCTATGCAAAAGGAACCTTGATGATTGGATGGGAGATAAGAAATTCACCCCGGGGATCATGTCAGTCACCCTGCTAGACAGGGGCCCGGAGAAGTAAATATTGTGGGAAGAAATATCCAGGGAATTGTTATGGCTAGGCTTGCACAGGCCCTAGGGCCGATAGCCTAGTACCAACCTATGAACCTATGAACCTATGAACCAGAAGTTGACACACTTAGAAGGACGTGTATTTCAGTGGTCTGGCTCTGGTGCTATTGATATTCCATGGGAAAACAAAGGTGGTGATCCCTTTCACTTCACATGTGTGTTTGAATTCACAGATCAGTGTACAAACATAAATCTGCACTTAGCAATGCTGGGGCACTAACTTTCTTGCTTAGGAACATTCTGTAAGCATCTTCTGAGGTAGTTTGCACTTTATCCCTAGGGGACCATCCCGCAACCACTCCCTTCCACCTGTAAAACCTCAAGGCACATGATCTTAGGAGTTGTTACCAGTAAGGAGAAGCTAATCTGCCAGAATTTAAAAGTACATAAAAGAGTCAGGATTTTGATAACACCCCAGATGGGCATCCCCACACTTGGTTATTGAAGTGGGTATGATGCTGTGTGCTTCTCTGTGTCCACAGTAAATTTGACACAATCATGTGTCTCTGCAGCAGAACTGCTATTTTTCTTCTCATCTTTGCTGAATTTTTCTGCCTGTCTTATTTTCTTCATTTTCCCAGCTATAACATGGAGGACAATCTTATATCATGTATAACATAGCTGAGTATATTTTCTTTTTCAAACCTGTGTTAGATGTTTAGAGTATATTTATTGTATTACATAATGTTATTTTACCATTATCTAGTTAGTCTGACTCATTGATGTCATTGTTAATTTCTTATTTCCACTATAATGCAGTCTATGATGCTTTTTTACTAAGCTGAAGATTAACTCCCCAGAACTCCACTGAAAATGTTATTTTCTTATTGTGGTAGCCCTGGTCAAGAAATGCAAAATAAAATAAAATAGAATAGGGCAGAATACATACATATGGTTGCATACTTATACACACACCACTAAATAAAATATCTACTGTACTTGCATTATATACTGTTTAGTGTTTTAACTGCATTATTGAACTGTCTTTCTTGTTAAATCTGCACACGATGCTCCCTTTTGTGATCACAAGTTAGAACAGCTTTGGTTGCACTCATAGATTCATAGATTCATAGGTAGGTACTAGGCTATCTGCCCGAGGGCATTTATAAGCCTAGCCAGAGTGTGTCAGCTTTCGCCACCCCATTAATTAATTAACTGAGCCTCTGTCAAGAAGAGCCAGTGAAGTGATCCCAGGGGTGTATTTTCTGTTACCCATCCACTAGTCAAGGTTTCTCTTGAAGAGCGTTAGTGAGGGGCTCTGCCTAACATAGTTAGGAATTTTGTTCCAAAGCATGGGGAGTCTCTGTGACAGGAATCTATCCCTCCAGCATGTTCTATTTATTAAGAAACAAGTAAAAAACGGTAGGTGCCCAAAGCAAACTGATAATCCAAGCAAAACAGACACCAGGGATCCACAGGCACAAAACGTTTTTAATGACAGGAACCAGCACGAACATATACCAACGTACAGCACACCAAAGCACACCAATACAATTAACGTTTCCTTAAAAATCTCATTTTCGTCACCAACTTCTTCAGATAACAGTTAGTTTCCCATCAAACCCCTAAACTTATAGGGCTACCAATTAATTGTCATCCAATGAGTTTGGATTTAGTTAAATGAATGTTTAAAATTTATACATTACAAATGTAAGTAGAATCAATGTAAAAAATAAATAAGATGAAAAGGTGTGTTAGTGCTTGTTTGAAAATTAGCTACAATTAAATCTTAGAGCATTAAATATATAAAACTGGTATAAATATAATAAAATATACATTTTATATAAAAATTAGAAATAACACACATAATTAAAAATTGTAATGCGCATACGCCCTCTACAGGTTAATATTAGAATGCGCCTGTTAGTATTTACTAATCAATATTATGATGAAAAACATCTCAAAGGAATTTAAAAAAAATATATATATATATATAAATAAATGAGAAACAGTCTAATGATATTACATACAATCAAAAGACAGGTGTAGTTGTTCTTTATAACTTAGCAGATCTTAATTTAAGTACTGGACCCGGGGAAATCATGTCATTCAAACCCCCTGAACCTCTAGTACAATTTGCCAAAAAAACAAAAACAATTCCCTGTATTTCACCCTCCCCTCATTCCCTCCTAGTCATCAATTTCAACAAACAAAAAAAAAAAAAAAAATTGTTTAGCTTTTGTGCTGTAAAATACAAGAGTGTTGTATATAACTATATCTTTCTTGTCCTAATGTCAGAAAGGTGTTCATTAAATTTTTTGTTTCAAACTTCTTTCACTTTTACCAATATAAAAAAACCCACATTCTTTACATATCAATTAATATATATATATTTTGGTATTACAATTTTTAAAATTAGTATCTAAAGTTTTTTTTTTTTTTTCTCTTCTTTGCCTCTAGGTAGTAAATTCCTCCTACATTGTGCATTTAAATTGCATTTATTGCTTTTTTGAAATCTCTCCTGGTTATTTTTTGAAATTCTTTTCTCTTTTAAATTTTTTTTAAATTTATTTTAAAATATTTTTAAAATTTGGTATCAAAAAAAAATTTTCAGAAATTTTCAAATTGGGTTCATTTTTTTTCAATTATTTTGCCAAATTCCAATTTTGTAAGTCAATATTGACCCTTATTTGTAGCTCTCCATCTTATTAGACCTGTAGATAGTTTTATATCATTTGACGTGATGCAGGTATAATTCTTTGTGCAGTTTCTTTTGTTTGTTTCTTCGAAAAAACCACCTTAACTAAACCTGGTGACCCTATTGTCAATTTTCCATTCAAATTCTTTTAACAAAACTACTATGTCAGAGCCCATTATTTTTATATTCTTCTTTCTTTTATTAAACACTCTTTTCCCTTTACTTTTCGGTCCAGTTTTTGACCTAATTCCTAATAAATTATATTGTCCTTTAAATTAAGATCTTGAAGATTCACAAGTTAAAAATTCTTTTTAAATATGTATGTATTATCATTAGACTGTTTTAGATTGTATTTATATATATATATATATTTTTAAATTTATAGATATATATATATATTTTTAAATTCCTTTGATATTTTTAACATTCACATATATATTTTTTTATGTGACTTTGCACATTCTAATATTAACCTGTATTTATCTAATATTTATTTAAAATGTATATTTATGTATATATATTTATTTATATAAGATTTTTTTTTTATTTTATTTAAAAATGTTTTATATTATTTATTTTCCTAAGATTTTAATTACATTTATTTTTTTTCCATTTTTAACACTTCTTTTTTAAAATATAATTTTTAAATTGATTTTTATTTATTGTATGACTAAATTTTAAACAATTATTTAACTAGAAATTATAAAATAACTTGGTGATTAAAAAGTTAATCCATAAACGTTGGTTGTAAATAAGGTTAAATTTTAAGATTGGTGTGCTTTGGTGGGTGTAAACGTGGTATTTAAGCTGGTGCCTGTCATATTGGTGTGCTTGGGTTATTGCTGTGGTGAGGTTTTGCTATTTATTGTTGTTGTGAACACTAGTCACTATTTTGTGTTGTAGTTGATTAGCCTAGGCCAGCGAGTGGCTCAAGCAGTGACTTTGCATCTTTAGGAGGAGAGAGATCATCTCTGAGGAGGGGAGTATGGCTTTGAGCTCAGGTCAGCTTTTTCTCTGAGGAAGTTGGGATACCACTGAGTACAGTTGGGTTCTTTTCTTGTCAGTGGCTTTGTGGTTTTGAATTGAGTTTCTCAGGACCTCCCCTTGCTGTTGTTTTTTGATTGTGGGATCCACAAGCAAGCTTGTTTGTTTTGTGCCCAGTGTAGACGCAGGTGCTTGGAATTAAAATTTTCCCTGTAAAAACTACCTCTGACATTTCCTCAGAGCTTAGTTGCACAAAACAGCAACCAGTTGTCCCAACAGGTTAGTCTCAGATAAGTCAGGCAGTTAGTGTAGAAGGTTAAAGCCTGTGAGCTGTAGTTCCTGTGGTACAGGATTTGAGTCCCTCAGCCCTAATTTGCCTATTGTGTGACCTTGAACAAATCACTTAAAAATACAGTGCTGTGGGACAGCTGGAAGTTTGGGCTAGGTCCCTCAGTAGTTCTCTGGACTGCAAGCCCAGTAATCTATGGATAGTCTTGATTGTTGGCTATACTCTTATAGCACCCAAGCTAGATAGCTGTAAACCCCATGTGTACAATCCCCTTTGTCCATCATATAATAAGGATCTATAGCCATGATTATGCACTTTTCCCAGTATCTCTGCAGCCAGTTTGGTGGATATGGTCATCCTGAGACAATGTTACAATTGTCTCATGTTTATGGACAAGCATTTAATTCTTAAACAAATGGATACAGTATGTGACAATATAGTTATACAATGTCACTGGAGGCAAGGCTCTTATATACATGCATTTATAATACCAAACAGTTATCAGTAGTGCGCGTGCGCATATACACACACACACAAACAAACACACACACACACACACACACACACACACACACACACACACACACACACACACACACACACACACACACACACACACACACACACACACACACACACACACACACACATACATACACATACACTCTATACCTAATTATGGACCAGAAATATAGACTTCATGTGCTGAGGGTCTTAAATATAGTCTCCCCGAAGCATAAAGGCCTCCCAGACATTAAACTTAAAATAAACATCCTCAGCAACCTCACATGAAATTTTCCAAAACAACAGCCACCACAACACATGCAGCCACATCTCATGGAGTCTTAGATTCTAATCCCATTAGGCAAACCACCACATAACCCAATGTTTTGGTCATAAGAGACTCCATAGTGAGACACACAGATGTCTCTCTCACCAGACAGAGTAAGGAGACAGTTGTTCAGTTGTCTGTCGGGGCCAGGATCCACTAGATTATGCATGCATTTAGTTTGTTGAACTCATAAGTACCAGTATGACTCAGTCATAGTCCATGTGAGGATAAATGACCTGAGATGTACTTTCTGGACTATATGAAGACAAACATGATGGTGCTCTCAGACTATGTGTCCCAGACCAAAATCCAGAATGAACCTATCATTAAGCAGCATTCTTCCTTCTCCAAGGGTGATGCCACAATATGAACAGAAGATAATTGACTTTAATAATTGGCTTAGTTCTTGGTGTCATTCAAAGAGGGTATGGTATCTGTCAGCATTGGAGGATATGGCCAACAGACCATGCTGTTTGGCCAAGGATGTTCTGTACCTGTCCACTATATGCTAAAACATTGTCCTTCCCCATAGTGCTATTTTTAGGCATTGCCAACCTGACAGACCATCGGCATAGCAAAACCAGCCCAAGAAAATCTAAATTTGTCAATGCCAGGAGTCTTAACAAGAAACTTCTCTACCAGTAAGCTGTCCTCATGCTGGAGAATATAGACATTTGTGCAGTTAATTGGGCATAGGTTAAAGTCACAGAGAGTACCCCAACAGTGCAGGGCTATAATTTACACCAGCTACTGCAAAGGAAGGGACAAATGATGGAGGTGTCTTGATTCACATCAAAAACAAAAATAGCTCAAAGCTGGTCAAACAGTATGCCTCCCCATGTCCAAATTACCATAGGCAAAGTCCATATCTGCAACTCCCCCACCCCATGTAATATCTTCTTTGATCTGGTTGGACGATACAGCATTCTCTGTGGAAATAAAAATAAAACCTTGTACTCCTGCTAACTCTAGGACTTTTAGGAATTATTGGAAGGCAAACTTCTTACTTTTAAGTGACACCATGGCCAAACCCTGAGAACAATGTTGCATATGTGGAATTATTCACAGAACCCTGTACAACCCTATTAATAGCTGTATAGAACAGCTGTTCCTACCCAAAATCAGCACATGACAAACTCAAAATACAAGCCACCCTGGTGGAATCCCATCATCAATAGGTTGTATAACAAAAGGAAGCAAATAATTGCAAAAATTAGGAAGCACAATACTCAGCAAGATAAAAACTCACTTATCAGTCTGAACAAGCAGCAGCTCAGCAGGCTAGTCAAGTGTACCCAACCAAGTCTGAGATAAAACATAGCTTCCAAAGATAGGGGCAATTACAAGGCTTTCTTCAGCTGAGTCTGCAACATCAAAGGCAATATACAACAATGTGCCAAACTAATGGAGCCACTTTTACTGAGCCTGAAGGTATAGCAAATCTGCTGGCTGATTACCACGGTAACTACAGGTCCCTAAGTCTAACTAATCTCATATTGTAAGCCATGGAAAGAAGTATCATACGTACATATATACAAATATTACAAGCATGGGCATTAATGCCCTAGTTATAGCCTGCCAGAATATCAAACCACTTGTTCCCATAATAAGTGTCCAGGCTGTTCTTAAAAATATCTAAACTAGTACTCGCTTTAATGTAATTTGGTAGTCTGTTCCATGCATCATCTGCTCTCTCAGAGAACTAATTAGTACACTTCTCATTCCTATAAAACCTTCTACATAGGTTGTCTGATGAGTCTGTAGTACTTTTTGATAACCCCAAACATTCTCGGAGATAGTTGTCTCTAAATGCCCTACATACCCGAATAAGATCTCCTCTTATATATCTGTAAGAGACACTGTAGAATTTCAGTTTAGTCTTTCATAATAACTTAAATTTTCACATCCATGACCTCGGTACATTTTTGCTGTACTCTTTCCAGTTTACATGCTTATTTTCTTGTAAGGCTTCCAAACGTTTTTTGACTTTTTGCACTCAAACAATTTCCGTTCCAAAACTTTCCACATTCCATCTGCAATTTTCTCACTGGACACATCATGCCAGTTAGTTTTACATAGTGACTGTTTTGATTGCATATAATCTGTAATTAATTTTTTGTGTATTTGGTTTAAATTTCAATTTGGCAGAATTATCTAGAAACAAATTCAACTTTATAACCCTATGATCACTGTACATTAACAGCGGTAAAACTTGACTTGAATTAACAGTAATTTCTTTAGGAACACAAACAATGTCTAGTATGTTCTCTTCCCCTGGTAGTTGATTTTTTTACAATTGGAAGCAGCTGTTGTTCCTGAACATATGTTGTGAATAGTTTCCTTACTAATGTTGTTGAATCAATAATGTGAAGTTGTTAAATCTCACCGTTTATTCTCACTGATGGGTTCGGAGCCGATTCTTGGCTCCGACATGGCCGATAGCAAAGCTCAAGGTTTGCCAGTAGCTCGAGACCAAGCCCCTTATCCCACAATCCACTGCTGGAATTACCTCAGATCTAGTTTGTCGCAGCAAGAGAGATCTCTGTGATCCATGTAGCTCGGACCATTTGTGGGAAAAATAACAGCAAGTTTATAAAAAAAACTTAGTTTTTGTTGCTAAAATAGTTGTGTGTTAATATCAGGTTGTTCATAGGTAGATACTAGGCTATCTGCCCTAGGGCATTTATAAGCCTAGCCAGAGTGCATTTGGCTTCCGCCTCCCTATTAGATTAGCCTACTGTGCCTTCTGTAAAGTAGGTCACAGAAGGTACCCTTTTAAGATTAGTTTACTGTGCCTCTGTCTAGCAGGGACACAGAAGAGATCCCAGGGGTGAATTTGCGATTTCCCATCCACGCGTCCAGATTTCGCTTGAAGAGGATTAGCAAGGGGCTATGTTTAACATGAATTGGGATTCTATTCCAGAGTGAGGGGAGCCTCTGGGAAATGAATCTGTCCCTCCAGCATGTCCTATTTATTTTTGTGCTGAGGTTTTAGATCCCTGGAGCGTGTAGCTCTAAGGGACATGGATTTTTTGAGGTGGAGCATGTCCATTAATTCTGGGTTTGTTTATTAATATAATCTATAGTTTAGGTAGTTTTAAACAGTTTAAATAGTTAGTGCCCTGTTGGCTTTTGGTTTGTGTGGGCCTTTAGCCCTATTTACTCTGATTAGTCTTTCTAATAGTCAGGGTTCTTCTCTGTGGGCCTCTTAGCCCTATATTTGTAATTATATTGTTATAGTTAGTGCCCGGTTTGGGCTTAGTAGTTTTGTGGATCTTTACAAAAGAGTAAGGACTTTTCTGTCTTACTCTTTTCAGTTTACTGTTTGTTATTAACTATGTCGGATAAAAAGGAGAAATCCCATCCTAAATCGGGATTCAAAAAATGCTCAGATTGTGGGTAGAAAATGTCCATCACTGACGGACACATTCAATGTGTTTACTTTCTGGGGGCTAAACACCTCCAAGACACTTGCAGCATTTGCCAATCTTTTTCTTCAAGAGTCCTCTTGGAGAGAAGGAGGAAGCTAACAGACAGGGGATTGCTACAGCAATCTTTTTCTGAGGTGTTGAGTAGCCATGACGGTACTAGCTCATCCTCCAAATCCTCAAAATCCAGATCTTCAGACAAAGTGACAAAAAAGGCAAAAATTTCAGAAGGAGGGTCATCGGTTCCACAGACCTCAGAACCAAGTGTAACATTGATTCAGAGGCAGCTCTCGGTTTTGGAGCCGGTCTCTGAAGTTCCTTCTTCCCCTCTGCTCCAGTCAGCACCTTCGGTGCATTCAGCTAAGTCCTCAGTCAGCCTTCCAGATTTGGACATGGATCGACTAGTGCAGAAGCTTTTACAGGCACCAGGACTTGCCAAATTGTTGACGGCCCCGACCAGCTTGTCTGTGCAGAAGACCATGGAACCAGATTTGTCTACTCCTCCTCCAAGCCGTACTGGACTCTCGGAGCCGAAGGAATCTGAACCAATGGTTGTCGAACCCTTGGAGCTGATACCCACACTGGTGTCATTGGTTCCATCTACTCGGATGTCCTCGGAGCCGACCGAGGACTCTAGGAGCCGACGCTCTCCCGTCGAGTCCGGGGAGGATAGTCAAACTGATTTGTCGGTGCCGACTCTTCCTCTTGGGGCTTTGGCTCGGATGAGCTCAGCTCCTACCTTGGGCTGGGAGCCCAGGGTTTCGGTGCGGGAGGATTAGACGGTACTCTTGGGTCCGTCCATTCCTTCTCGTCGGAGCCATGGTGACTTCGATGCTATGAGGCGAGTTTTGTCTCCAAAGACAATGTCAGCATCGGTTCAGCCTTCCCTCTCCCCTCAAGCTCCTGTCTCTGCTTCTTCATCTACCGGTCCCTCTAAGCATAGAGACCCTGAGCCTCAAGTACCCCCACAGGGCATCCCCTACTCTTCTGAGACCTCCCCAGATCCCCCCACGGAGGAGGTGCCCAGGAAGAGACTGTGCAAGAGGAGGCACTTAGACTCCCCACAGGAGTCTTTGACATCTGACACGGACTTAGATGAGTCAGAAGGGTCCACTCAATCCCCCTCTGAGGATATCTCCTTTGCAGAGATACTAGAGATCCTTAGTCAGAGGGGCGATTGGCAGTCCAAGATCCCTACTCAGGATGAGTCCATGCTCTTGAAGGCTTTTGGGTCTCAACCTTCCACTTCTTGGGTGTCTCTCCCTTACGACGAACTCATGGAACTGATTTCTCGTAAGGCGTGGGAGTCACTGGAAGCCATGGAACCTGTTCCTCATAAGCCCAATAAATTCATGTCTGCCCCAGTGGACAAGCCATTTTTGACAAAGGGAGTGCCTGTTGATGCCATGGTGGTAGCTGCAGCCACCAAAAAAGAAGTATCTGAGACATCCACCTCTATCCATCCCCCTAACAGAGATTCTAGGGCCATGGATAGATATGGGAAACGCATGTTTAGTTCAGCAACTTTTTCTCTGTGATCACTGAACTACTTAACCCACTTTACAAGACTACAGAGAGATCTCCTGAAAGAGCTAGGAGATACTTTCCAGGGTACGGTAGCTGCAGGGGTGGCCGACAAAGTCAACACCCAGCTCGCTACCCTAAACTCAGTGGTAAACTCATCCATGTGTCTCATATCCCATGCAGCTGATGGTTCAAGTAGAGCTGCTAGTTTGGGCATTGCTCTTCGAAGACAAGCCTGGATGTGTCTCTGTTCCTTTGTGGAACCCTTTAAGTCTTCCTTTATTAATACCCCATTCGATGGCTCATCACTGTTTGGGCCCAAAGTAAAGGAAACTTTAACCAGGTGTGAGCAGGAAGGCAAGACCTTATCTGCCGTTGGAGTCCATTTTTCGACCCCTACTTAGCCCTACCCCAAGGGCCCTAGGGGAGGGAAAATGTGGTTCCGAAAAGCACAGGGAGCCTTTCAGGACACACGTGGAGAAACCCCCTCTAGAGGCAGAGAAGGGGGTTATAATGGATTACGCCACCCCCAGGGCAGAGGGGTCCACAGTAACAGGGTGACAGGGGTCAGTTCTCCAGTCAAACCTACCAGCGCCCCTGAAAGGGGCCCCAACTGTTCGGCTCTGGAGGCAGTCGGGGGTCACTTGTCTTTGTACCCAGAAGCCTGGCTAAACATAACATCAGATACTTGGGTACAAAGCATCATTTCCAGAGGATATTTCATACCATTCTCTTCCCCTCCCATTCCTGTGAAAAGAATCCCAGATGTTCCATCCAATCTCAGGGAACAAGTAATCGTAGAGGTCCACAGATTGCTAGAAAAAAGAGTCATCTAACCAGTCCCAGCAGACCAAGTTGGATTCGGAACTTACTCAAGATTCTTTTTGGTACCAAAGAAAACAGGAGACTGGAGACCTATCTTGGACCTCAGCAGACTCAACCAGTTTGTAAAGAAAGAGAAGTTTCAAATGGTCACACTTCAGTCCATTCTTCCCTTCCTAGGGTAAGGCGATTGGATGTGCTCCATAGATCTCAAGGACGCATACTATCACATAAATATGAACAGATGCTCCAGAGATCATCTGCACTTCCGGCTGGGAGCCAATCATTACCAGTTTCGAGCCCTGCCCTTTGGTCTCACTACAGCCCAGAGAGTGTTCACCAAATGCATGGCATTGGTCACGGCTCACCTGAGACATCTAGGATTCCAGGTGTTTCCATACCTAGACAATTGGCTCCTCACCACTGCCACCAGGCATCAATTGACTCAGGCAACACAATACACTCTGACACTCTGCCATCAATTAGGCATTACAGTCAACTTCGAAAAGTCTGCCTTATCACCATCACAGCATACCGTTTTTATAGGAGCAGAGTTAGATACCTCAACTACCACTCTATGTCTCCCTGTCAAAAGAGTCTCTCTTCTCCACCAAAATGTTAGCTTACTGGTGTCAAAGAACAAAGCTACAGCAGCAGAGGTATTGAAGGTGCTAGGTTTGATGGCGGCAGCAATCCTGGCTATACCACTCGCAAGGATGCATATGCAAATTCTTCAATGGCTCCTCTTTGCTCAGTGGTCTTACCAGAAACTACTGATGCACCACATGATTCTCATCATGGATTCTTGCAGGAGAGACCTTCAGTGGTGGTTGGCGTCTCTTCATGTCACAATCTGAAGACTCTTTCTCCCCCCCAGTAGCCACTGTGACCACGGACGCTTCCCTGATAGGGTGGGGGGGCATTTTCAGGGAATGACTGCCCAAGGCACATGGAGAGATAAAGAATCACATCTGCACATCAATGTTCTAGAGTTGAGAGGGGTGCTTCTGGTGTTGCAGTACTTTCAGGACTCTCTCTCTCTAGGAACTATTGCAATTCAGATGGACAACATGTCAGTAGTCTGGTACTTGAACAAGCAAGGCGGAATCAAGTCTTACCCCCTTTGTCAAGAAGCCTTCAAGGTCTGGAAATGGGCTGTGTCACCCCAGCATTTTCTGTTAGCAACGCACATCCCTGGGAAATCCAACATGATAGCGGACAAGCTAAGCAGGGCGATATTGCTCCCTCACGAGTGGTCTCTCAAACAACAGGTTGCAGAGTTGATTTTACGCAAATGGGGCCAGCCTTGCTGTGACCTTTTTGCCAGCCACATCAATTCAAAATGCAGAAGCTACTTTGCCCTAATACCACCTCCCGGTCATCCCCGAGAGATGCAATTTTACACGATTGGCCCCTGGGTCTCCTTTATGCATTTCCACCCTTCCCATTAATACCCAGAATTTACAGAAAGGAAAATCGCTGGGAAGGACTGTTAAACTCATAGCCCCCTAATGGCCTCGACAGATTTGGTTTCCATTTCTCCACCATCACCTGTTGGAAGATCCATGGATCCTGGACCCAGTTCCGGACCTTCTGACACACCCATCAGAGGACCTTCATCCTCCACTGCATTCCCTGAAACTGACTGCTTGGCTAATCCACTTCCCGTAATTGCCAGGCTTCATTCAGTTTCAGAAGATACAAGACAAATTCTCTTGTTTTCTCACAAGCCATCTACCAGGAAATTACATGGCAGTAAATGGAAAAGGTTCTCAATTTGGGCCAACACGCAGAACATTGACCCTTTCTATTTTAGAATTTTTGACAAAAAGTTTTAAGGAAGGGGCAGCAGCTGCTACAGTTCGAGTTCAGTTAGCTGCCATCTCAAATTTTCACCTTGGATTTGGTGGCTCAAATGTTATGGGCCATAAATTATTTAAGACTTTTCTTAAAGGCGTTCTTCATATGAGACCTCCGATCAAAATTCCCTATTCTCCCTGGAATTTCAAATTATTCTTCCTCCTTTTGAACCAGCATCTTCTTGTGATCTCAAATTTTTATCCTGGAAAACAGTATTTCATGTGGCCATTACTTCTGCCCGCAGAGTGTCAGAACTTCAAGCATTATCTATCAGACCACCCTACATGATTTTCCATGCTGATAGAGTATCTCTCAGAACAAGCCCCTCATTTTTACCTAAAGTCTGTTCTGAGTCAAATATCAATCAGGTCATTGAGCTGCCAATATTTTTTCCCAACCACTCTAGCAAATTGGAATACATGCTGCACAAACTTGATGTTCACAGACAGCTCAGATTTTATCTTGACAGAACTAAGGATATTAGAAAATCAGACCAACTTTTTGTATCCTTCTCTGAAGCAAGAAAAGGCAATCCAGTGGCTAAAACAACCTTATCTAAATGGTAATCCGATTGTATATCCTTTGTTTATAAAAATACAAGCATGCCATTAACACACAAACCTAAGGCTCATTCTGTCTACCAGAGCCGTCTCTACGTCTTCTGCTTTTCAAGCTAAATTGCCCCTTGACAATATTTGCGCTGCAGCCACTTGGTCTAAGCCTCATACCTTTATCACGCATTACAAAGTAGATAAGGCTTCCAGGGACAGGTCTTCCTTTGGTTCCACGGTACTGAAGAACATACTTCCATGAGCCACCCAGGATTGAGGGTGCTAGGGACACTACCCATCAGTATGAATAAACATCGAGATTTAACAACTTCACATAAAGCATAAAGAATTTATGTACTTACCATAACATTCCATGTGAGTTGTTTATCTCACCTTTATTCTCACGTCCCTCCCTCCTTCCCCCTCCTGGCTGACTGTTGACTTAGAGGCTAGTACCATCCTGGTTATTCAATATTTCTTCTTCCCCTTTGGGAAGTGTTCTTGCTAGAAATACATAAAAGTGTATGTATATGTTTGTATATATTTATATATATATGAGGTAATTCCAGCAGTGCATTGTGGGATAAGGGGCTTGGTCTCGAGCTACTGGCAAACCTTGAGCTTTGCTATCGGCCATGTCAGAGCTGAGGATCGGCTCCGAACCCATCAGTGAGAATAAAGGCAAAATAAACAACTCACATGGAATGTTATGATAAGTACATAACTTCTTTTTATTCCACTCAGTTTCTGGTAAATTTAAGTCCCCAGCTAATGTTGTTGTTGTCTCCTGTGTTTCATGCAAGAAATATATGAATTCCTCTAGGTCATCAGCACTTTACTTTGGTGGTCGATACACTGCGACTATTGTTGTATGTTCCAGGGTTGTCTTTATTGTTACAGTTATATAATCTATAGTACTGGTGTTATCATTGAACATGTAATAATCACAGGTCTGATAACTATATTTAATTCCTATCATAACACCTCCACCTGATTTTTTGTTAGAATGTATGTTACAGTAAAAACATTTACGCCCTGACAGAACTGTTTTCCAACCATTGTTCTTTAACCATGTTTCACAAACAATAACAACATCAGTCTTGTGGAAACATAGCAAATTTTCCAATAAAAAAAAAAACTTTTTTATTAATGCTCCTAGCATTAACAACCATCAGAGATGAATCAAATGTTGCTATCTGTGAACTGTTAAATTTTCAACCTGGCAAAAATCCTGCTTCGTGATTGTCAAATATTGCAAAATATCTGCTGCAAAAATTCTCTTCCCTGATTTTGAGAAATGCATGCCATCATGTCCAAACACGTGTGCCCAAAACTAGGCTTGGATGCTCTACACATTTCCATTTTTTAAAACAGGACATTTTTTCCATGTTAGCATTTACCCAAAAAGTCTTTTCATTCACAGTGACCTGACTATCTTTCTATTTGTGACTTGTGAAAAATACGTCCTAACACTAGTATAAGGGATACTATATCAGAGGGCTGTAAGTTCCCTACTAACAGTCAGAGAACTCTTGCAGATGAGATAATTTGTACCGACATGAAGGAAAACAGATCACATTTCCTTACATTAAGGTATTCCAAGGCTTGTCTCACATCTTCTATTTTTTCTCTTGGCAAGCATAACACTATTTGATGTTCATTATCTTCTCTGCAAATGTAAGTATCAGTTCTTGTAATAATCGGATCTCCAATTACAAGAATATCTTTTCTGACCAGATCTGAAGAATCTTCAACTTCTAATACAATATCTGCTCTTTCAATTGTTACAAAGGAATGATCTTCATCACCATTAGTCTTATTAATCCCACTGTTTTTATTCCATATTAACATGATTTAAATAGTACAAAGTAACAAAAATATAATAAAAAATCGAAGTCCAACCACTGCAGATAGGTTCCACAAATTTAATAAAAATAAAACACCGTACGAGCGCTTTCGTCTCAAGAAGTAAAATGTCATCAGATAAAATAGTGAAACAAATCACATGCTTTTATAATACTCACTTGATTGCATAATTGACACACCATTGTTAACCCATTGCTCAGCACATTACACAAAAAAACTATAATTTTCAAATTTAACAGAAATGTTTACTTACACTGAAATACACCCACATACACTTTTAAAAGAACCTTTACCCTATTGAAAGGTCTTCACACAAAGGCTGATTTACTTTGTTTAAACACTTCACATTCTGTGTTGACTTTAAGGGGTTTCAGTTTGGCATAGTAGAAATTGTGAGGAAGAATCCCAGGGGAGGTGACTGGAAAACAACGCTGGTCAATAAAGAATTAAGATGGCAGCTCAGATTGAATGCCACTTCCCTTCCCAGTCTTAATGTGTACTTGTCTGTAAAACCTGTTTTGAAAAGTAAGGCAGGCTTTGTGTGAAGACTTTTCATCTCATCCAGCTGAATTTGTACATCCACAGCTTGAGCCATGTAGTGAACATCTGTCTTTCTCTTCTTTTTTCTTTGAGTAATGTTCTTCAATCCTTCCACATTCAGTTTTGATTTCTTCGTTTTCACCTGCCCCTTGTCTCATTTTTCTAGTTTTTTTTTGGAAGAATGATGCCTTTTTCTGTAGAATAAAATATCTAAAGTAGTTTACTTCATTATGTCTTCAACCTGTGGAATACCAGATCCGTAATGGATCAGAGCCAGTAGTTTCTCTAGCATCTGCTCTGGGCTCCAAGCTCCTCCCCTTACCCATAATACACCTCTACTACTTTCCAATCCCCAGATTTCATTTGCCGCAGCTTGCCTGAAGCATCGTAATCTCCTGAGCTCCGAGTTAATGAGTGGGTTTTTGCTTTTTAAGCAACCTTTTTCTAAAAATTTTTAGTGTAGGTGTTTAGTGTAGGTTCCCTCTCCTCCTCCCCTCACTGGTGTGTCATGTGTTAGAAAGTTTCCTAAGTAGTTTTAGTGTTAGTTTGTTAGTCTGTATTGCTTCCCCTCCCCCTCAGTGTTCTGTGTGCCTTGAGTGTGTGGTGAGTGGTTTGTGAGTGGGAAATAGGTTATTTTTCTTCTCCTTTTTCCTTCTCTAGTGTGTTTTCTTGTACAGTCATGGCTGATCCCAAGCCTGTATTTAAAAGGTGCACTGAGTGTGGCCATACATTGTCTCCTTCAGATGGTTTTAACCCGTGCGCTATTAAGGACAGGAAGGCTAAGTTGGCCCTCAAAGGCCTTCTTTCTACTTCTGAGTTGGCTGCCTCATCCATGGCTTCAGTCACAGCAGCCGCTATGGCTGCCTCTCCTTCCTCTCTTGCCCTTGCTTCTCCTCCCTCCCAGGCTGGGACTCAACCTCTCGCTTCTAAGCCTGTGGAAGTGGAGCAGAAAAGGGGCAGAGAGAAGGAGAGAGAGCACAAGGACAAGCTTTCTTTTAAGCCAGAGAAATGCAAGAGGTATCTGGACCTTCATTCTACTCCTGCCAAAAGTCAGGCTAGGATCCGTGATTCCCCTTGGTTCCAATCTCTGAGATTTTCTCCGGAGCCGGACGAGACATGTCCTCCATCTAGGGCCTCTGTTCCTCGACCCACCAGGTTGGAGTTCGTGGCCTCATCGAGATCCACAAGTAGCTTATCAGAAGTTGACATGGATAAAATGATGAGGAGGTTCATTCATACTCAGATCCAGATGGGGGTCTTGCCAGCCCCTCTCCCTCTGGAGGGGGGGGGAGCTTGCTTCCCTTTTTCACACCAATTTCTCCTTCTACGATCTGTCCACTGGTTTCGGAGTACTTGGATCCGAGGATGGCCTTAGTCAGGGGGTTGGCACCGACGGTATCTGTCTCCTCAATGTGGATAACTGCCTGGAGCATGTTGGATCTTACCAGTTCAGATCCAAGTGGCTCTCAGAACCAGAGCTTGGGTGTCGGATCTGAGGGAACGAAACTTTTTTCTTCGGCTCCAACGTTGTCGGGCCAAGTTCCCTCCCTCAGAGCTCCATCCACTTTGGGCCCGACTCTTGTGTCAGATCTGGGGAGAGCAGCTTCCATTTTGGTACCCCAGGAGGTTCGTTCCCTCGGCTTTCGATGTGGTGGAAAGGGTTCTCTCCACTGGATCAAGACCCTTGACTATCCCCTCAGATTCTGTCCCAACCCCCTTGGCTCTGTCTATGCATCCCATCATTTTACCAAAGGAACAGCCTGTGCTTGAGGAGCCCCAGATGGTTCCCCCTGAGGAACAAGTGGTGTGCAAGTTCCCTCCAGAGAGCCCCACTGAAGACGTGCCTCGCAAGCATATGTGTAAGAGGAGGCACTTGGACTCCCCTGAGTCCCTCACTGAGGATGCGGGTTTGGATGATGGGGAAGGTTCCCCCAGGTCACCTCCCGAGGATGTCTCCTTTGGAGACATCATAGAAATCCTATGCCAGTGGGGAGGTCGGTCTGCCCTCAAATTTTCTTCTGATGAATCTGTATTCCTGGAGGCTTTCGGCATGGGCCCATCTATTTCCTGGGTGTCCCCTGACGCAGATTCCCTGGTGGACCTGATCACCTTGTGGACCTGGAAGAAGCCGGACAATGTGGACCCAATCCCTAAATGTCCTTATAAGATCTTGAGTCCACCATCAGATAGACAAGTGTGGAACATGGGCTCCCCCATAGATGCTATGGTGGTAGCAGCAGCCACAAGAAACAAACTAGCCCAAGAGAGTTTCTCGGTTCATCCTCCTGAACGACAGTTGTGGATGATGGACTGCTTAGGGAAGCAGGTTTATGCATCAGCAACCTTTTCTATTAAGGCTAGGAGCTACCTGTCCCACGTCATGAGACTCCAGAGCAACCTGGTCAAGGAGCTGGCTGAAACTCCCCCTAAGTCCATGTCGCAGGAGGACAGACACTCATTCTCCATGAGGATGGCCACTTTGGAAGCAGTCTCCAACATATCCATGTGACTCCTCTCACATGCTACTGAAGGAGAGGCTAGGGCGGCTGTGTCCAGCGCATTCATGAGGCACAACACCTATCTTAGACTATGTCAGTTTTTGGAACCTTTCAAGGCGTCCTTTGCCAAAGCCCCTTATGATGACTCTACTCTCTTTGGTAAGACTGTCGAAGAGACTTTAGTCCAGAGTGAGAAGGATGGGAAGACACTGTTTGCTGTCGGAATCCACTTTTCAAACCCTCAAAGATCCTTTTCCCGGAATCAGAGAGGGCAAAAGAAGATGTGGTTCCAGAAGTCACAGTATTCCTGGGACACTTAGAGCTCTTCTTCCCCCAGAGGCAGAGGGGGACAGAATGGATGCCGGCCCAAAGGCAGAGGGGGTCCGAGGAATTTTTGGTCTCGAGAACCCTTCTTGGACAGGCCTGGACAGCAACCCTGAAGGATTGCCCAACTGCTCTACTCTGGAGGCAGTTGGGGGATGATTGTCATTGCACCTGGTGGCATGGGAGTCCATAACATCAGACCACTGTGTGCTTCAGATCATATCCAGAGGATACTCTATCCCCTTTCTGGTTCCTCCCAAACCTCCCACTCACCTCCCACATGTACCAACCATGCAAAGGGAGGCAGCAGCACAGGAAATTTCCAAGCTGCTAGGAAAATGAGCCATCGAACCCATCTCCCCAGATCAGTCTGGATCAGGCTTCTACTCCAGGTTCCTTTTGGTGCCAAAGAAAATGGTGACTTAAGGCCCATTCTGGACCTATCTACCCTGAACCTGTCAGTTGCCATAGAAAAATTCCAGATGGTCACACTACAGTAAATCATGCTGTACCTGCAAGAGAGCAACTGGATATGTTCGTTAGACCTCCAGGATGCCTACTATCACATAAAAATGCACAGAAGCTCCAGGAGGTTCCTCCGCTTCTGGCTAGCAGTCAATCATTACCAATTTTGAGCCCTACCCTTTGGTCTCACCACAGCCCCCAGGGTGTTCACCAAAGTGATTGCAGTAGTAGTGGCTCACCTAAGGCTTCAGGGGATTCAGGTCTATCTGTACCTGGACGATTGGCTCCTCACTACTCCCACCAGGCATCTACATTCTCTAATCAGGGATTATTTCTTAAAGCTTGCTCTGCATTTTGGGATCACAATCAATGCATCCAAATCACTTCTAAATCCTGTCCAAGTGAGAGACTACATTGGGGCAAGAACAGACACCTTACAGTGCAAAATCTTACTGACCTCGGAGAGAGTACATAACCTGAGGATGCATGTCTCTCTGATCTACCATTCACATCTTCCATCGGCAGAATCAGTGTTGAGGGCTTTAGGTTCAATGGCAGGGACCATAATGCTTCTTCCATGCACCCGGTTAAATATGGAAATTCTACAGTGGACACTAGCTGTACAATGGTCCCTGTTGGAACTTCCATTATAGTATCCAATACACCTCAGTCAGGTCTGTCTGTCATCCCTTCTGTGGTGGATGTGCTCTCCGGAGATCTTGGAGGGATGACCCTTTGTTTCAGCCCCTGTCCAGGCCACAGTGACCATGAATGCCTCCCAACTCGGGTGGGGGGGGGCATTGTTCGGGCAGGACAGTCCAAGGCCTGTGGTCTCCTGTCGAGACCGGTTTGCACATCAACGTTCTAGAGATGAGGGCAGTCCTTTTGATGTTGCAGGCCCTTCATGCCTTTCTTCATCTGGGAACCATTGCAACTTAATCAGACAACATGTCAGTGGTCTGGTACATCAACAAACAGGGAGGGACCAGCTCTTATCCCTTTTGTCATGAGGCCATGAGAGTGTGGGAATGGGCAATCTCCAATGGTCACTTTCTCATAGCAAAGTGCATTCTGGGACTGTCCAACTTTCTAACGGACAGATTAAGTTGGACTATTCTGATGCCTTACGAGTGGTCTCTGAATCTCTCAGTAGTGGAGCAGATCTTCTGGGAGTGGGGTCAGCCTTGCTGCGATCTCTTCACATCTCCTTTCAATGTGAAGTGCAGTGAGTTTTTTGCTCCGAAGCCCCTGCCGGAGGAGTCCCCCAGAGATGCTCTAGTCCATGCATGGCCTTCCAGTCTTCTGTATGCTTACCCTCTAGTACCTCTTATTTTGAGGTTTCTACAGAAAGCTCGTCAACTAGGGAGCAAAGTGATCCTCATTGCCCCTTTTTGGCCTCGCCGGGTATGGTTTCCCTGCCTTTGGTCTCATCTTCTGGCTCTGCCCTGGATTTTGGATCCCATTCAGGATCTGATTTCACACCCATCAGGGGTTCCTCATCCAAACCTGGACAATTTGGCTGCTCCAGTTCCCATGATTGCTAGGACTCCTGTACTATCATCCACAGTTAGGTCTATTCTGGTGGCTGCTCGTAAGTCTTCAACCAGGAAGGTTTACCACAGCGAATGGAAATGTTTTTCTTTTTGGGCTTCTCAAAGGAGTTTATACCCTTTCACAGCTCCTATTTCTGCTATTCTTGATTTCCTAGCCAATATTTTTCAACAGGGAGCAAGTTCTTTTACTATCAAAGTTCAATTGGCTGCCATTTCTCATTTTCATATGAGTGAGTATTCTGCCTCCCTGGCCTCCTCCAGACTGTGTAAAGCCTATATCAAAGGGACCTTTCTATTACACCCCCCCCCCGATCAAGGATCCTGTTCCCCTTTGGGACCTTACTATGGTTCTTCAAGCTTTGGTCGCTCCTCCTTTTGAACCTGCTGCAACCACAGATCTTAAATTTTTATCTTAGAAAACAGCATTCCTGGTGGCTATCACTTCTGCTAAACGGGTTTCAGAACTGCAAGCTTTGTCCATCAAAGTTCCTTATATGATTTTCCATAAAGATAGGGTTTCCGTTCGACTAATCCATCTTTTCTTCCTAAGGTGGCATCACAAGTTAACATCAATCAGACCATTAATTTACCTGTCTTCTTCCCTAACTTTGCTAATAAAATGGAATACAAATTCCACTTGGTGGATGTTCACAGACAGTTACAATTTTATTTACACAGGACCAAAAACTTCCATAAATCTGATCAGTTGTTTGTGTCCTTCTCTAAACCTTTTTTTGGGTAAAACTATCTCCAAGGAAACTATTACTAGGTGGATTTCCTTGTGCATCCTCAAGGTCTATAAGGATAAAGGTATGTCTTCTTCGGTCAGGTGACAGCTCATTCCACTAGGTCCATGGCTACTTCAGCGGCTTTTTGGTCTAGAGTCTCATTGGATGATATTTGTTCTGCAGCTACTTGGTCCTCATCTCATAGCTTTATTTCTCACTACAAATTGGATTTGACTTCTAGAAGGAGAGCATCCTTTGGTTCCGCGGTGCTCCTGAATATCCTTCCATGAGGACCACCCAGGAGTTTAGTAGCTGGGGACTCTGTCCCACAGGTTGAATACCAAATGAAGTAAACTACTTCAGATAAAGAAGTTATGTACTCACCATAATGTTCCATCTGAGTAGTTCTACTTCATTTGTCTTCAACCGTTCCTCCCTCCTTCCCCCTGACCTTATCATATGAACAGCCTGTTGGCTGCAGTTGTAGGTCATAAAGTATTTTTTCAGGTCGGGTTATCAGTATGAAGGTCAGCAAACTCGATCTGGGGTTGAAAGGTAGTGGAGGTGTATTATGGGTAAGGGGAGGAGCTTGGAGCTCAGAGCAGATGCTAGAGAAACAGCCAGCTCAGATCCAATACGGATCCGGTATCCCACAGGTTGAAGACAAATGAAGTAGAACTACTCATATGGAACGTTATGGTGAGTACATAACTTCTTTTTTTCTGATAAAAAATATTATCATTCCTTGTAATCTGTATGTTACATAACAAAGCAGTGTCTTTTTTAGCACATATTATCTTTACTTTACAGACATTTATCAGTTTATTTTACTTCCTTGTTTTTTGTTGTGAACTTCTTCCTTTCTTTCTTTTTTGTTTCTTTCTAAACACTCTGAATCCTCAGATTGCTGAATACTTGCATCTAGAATTTTAGAGTTGTAAGGGGCATTGTCTTGTTTCATAGGGGTTGAATGATATTTACAGACACTAGACACATCATTTCCTAAATGTGTTCTATTTGCTCTTTGCCTAACATTATTTATCTCACCAGTTCATTCATTAGTATATGCAACAACAGTTCTCCAACTCATGTCAATTTCACAAGTGCTATCATCATCAGTAAGTCTAGGTATATTTCTAATAATGGCAAGCAAATCATCCAACTTTTTAGATGAAGAACAGAGATCACTAGTGTTATCAGGTGTTACTTTTTAATATGTATAGCATTTATTAGACTGTACAAGATATTTGTGCTTTAACAAATCATTAATGGCATACTCATTTAAGGAATCCACATTCAGCTTCAAACGAATAAAAAATTCTAAAAGAAAAGAATAATCAAAATCAGTAATCACAGAAATCAAAGAGTACTTAAATCAAATTCTGTGAGAAAAATCACACACTCAATATACAACTAAATACTAAAGTAAGTACAGTAAAGTTATTGTTCTGACAGTATAAGTTCTGAAAGTCAGACAAAAGCTATAATTCCTTTACGTCGCTTACAGTCACATTTCTTTTTAACAGTAAAGGCCAATAACTCGTAAACCAAGACAGGATTGTTTAGATAAGTTCTGGATTGTTCTTTCTGCACTTTGTATGAATTTATAGCTAACTAGGCCCCTTGGGATGGCTAGAGCTTGCCTGTCCAAAATCTATCCCTTTCTAACAACCAGTGAAAATTACAGGTAAAACAACAAAATATAAATCAAAGTAAATCTTCTTGACTACAAGCTATCCCTTCCTTCCTACAAACATTGAATAACAGTGGTAAAAAATAAAATATAAATTCAAATAAAACTTCTCTAACCAATCAACTCCACAGTAAATCACAAACCAAGATAAGATTGTTTAGATAAGCTCATGGAAATACTAAACAATTACATAGAGAACTTTCAGACAGTGGACACAACCCAGTTTGGTTTTGTCAAGTGTGGGTAATGTCTACTCAGCCTGGTGAACTTCTTTGAGAAGGTCACCAAAGCAATGGACAAGGGTAAAACAGTACATACTGCTTACCTTGACTTGGCCAAAGCATTTAACACAACACACTACCTAGGTATGGTAGATGAATTTGTGAAATTTGGTATAAACCCCTCTGTCACCCACTGGATAGCCAGCTGGCTCACAAATAGGACCCAATAAATTATGATAGGAGTGTCTACTTCCACAAAGGGACCAATCACCGGTTGAGTTCTTCAGGGCTCTGTGCTGGGCTCACACTTTTTTGACATCTCCATCTCTGAAGTCAAGGCAAATATCAAGGGCCTCTGGCTGATTTACAGACAATGAGAAACTAAGTGCAGTCATAGAACCCCCCCCCAAAAGATATAAATACCCACCAAGAAGGCCTAACATAGACTAACAAATAGCACCAGTGCCTTGGCCTAAAAGTCAACACCAAAAATGCATAATAGTATCTTTTGAGAAGATGGCTAGCCCTAGAATCTACTACAATGATAATACACCCCTAAGAATACACCCAGTAGTCAGGGTTTTGGGAATGCGTATAGACAGTAACCTGGCCTTTAACCATAATGTAGCAATGGTAGTAAGGCAATCATTCTATGTTGTGGATGCCATTGTTCTACTGCACTCAACACTCATCAGCCCACTCATTGAGTACAACACCTCCTTCAGTATGTACCTGACCAGGCATATGCAACAAATGGAATGTTAGAAGAGGTCCCACTCAAAAAAGAATACATGACATAAACATCATCTCCCATGTGAACCACCTCAAAGCCTTATTCTTTTACTCCGTCTCCAACAGACTGCTGAGAGATAATATATGTCTGGCCTAAAAGGCATCCTCTGATACTGCTCTGGTGGGCTGGCTGCACATCTGCAAGACAAATACCATCAGAATTATAGAGCCTAAGGCCCTAAACATCATCTGTGACACAAGACATGTTGGGACAGGTTTATGTCTCAGAGAATAATCATTGTCTGGAACAGGCTTCCCTAACTCAGTTCAAGTGTAACTTGGACCAGTGGATGTGGAATTGAAAATTTAATCCTGGTCTGGTACCTATGTACCTCATACCCTGTTGACAACCCAAGCCCAAGCCTACATATACCCCTTACAATAACCCTAGGGTACCAAAACTTTATTAGATATATTTGGGAAGCATGGCCACACTTAAAATGGCCCTGGGGTTATAAGCTCATTATACACCTATGAATCTATGAACCATAAAATATACCATAGTGAGTGACTATGCAATTGAAAAAAGTTAAAAACTGACAAAAACAGGTCACAAAGTGATAAGCACAACTAAAAATCTAAGTATGAAATGGCAGAAAGGGGAGACTGGTAACCCAATTAGAACAGTTTTGCTTGGTGTTGTAGCATTTCTGATTTAGCATGAAGTGTGCATATTGGTATTTAACAAGAAGCATGTACTTGTATGATATTCTACCATACTTTGTCTCCAGATTCTGTCCCGTCTTTGGATATCTGTATTAAATCACACTGATCTTACATTCTATTAACAAGGAAAGTACAATGTGTGTAGTACAGTGGAGTTAAGAATATTCTAGAGTTATATTTTGTACCATATCAAATTGTTGGTTGTTAATATTTTTGCACCACGCAATGAACTTTTTGGAGTGACTAGATATGTCCTTTAGAATTAGATGGGCTATAAAATATACCTTTCTGACTTTGATATATACATTGTAGTCAAGGTTTAACTTGTTGCCTGCTATTATCGTTTCACCATTTATTTTCTAATGATATCAATACATTTTTTGCCAAGTTTCATGATGCCAGTTTACTAACCTTAAAGGTAAGGCCAGTACTACTGCAATAAAAAACAGAAAACTAGGAGCCAAACAAAGTAAGTCTGATAAATACCATCACAACCATAACCAATACTTGAAAACACTTTATTAAAAATAAAAAAAGGATTAAGTGATTTTGTCAGCTTGTAGCAAAGACTTCTTCAGAATCCTAAACTAATTACATAGTAAAACTATTTAAATATTTATCTAAATATACCATGTGACTATTAAAAAACAATGAAATGCAAACTAGATTAAAAACATTCAAGAAGTTTCCTATTTGCATTATATTATGTTACATAAAACTTTAAACGCAGAATGTTAGCAACAAAATCATGCTCATTGAAACCTGGGGGGATACACACATTCAATTTTAGCTGCCAAATCCTTTCCCTTAATTCAATTAAGTCCTCCCAAGGTCCACTTCCTGAAAAATCATATTAACACACAAAAAAATTATGTTCTGGATACAATTGGACATGTCTATATAATGAGTTCTTCATATTTTTATTTTTTATTTTTTATTTTTTATATCTAGAATATGCTTGTATATTCTTTCCTTAAGCTTACGTTTTGTCTTCCCAATGTAAAAACTATTACATTGGTAACACTTTGCCATATACACTAACCCCATGGAATTGCAGCTGCAATGAAAGATGGTAAATACTACCTGTTTCCTTATCACCACTTTATCATGTTCTAAAATAAATTTGCACTGCTTACAAGTACCACATTTAAATGTCCCCTTTCTTTCGTGGGACAAAGGGGCACCAATTTCCCCTAAGTCTAAAAATCTTTTAAAGGACCTATCTGTTCTGTATATTATATGTGATTTCTTCCCTAAAATATTAAGGGTATTCCTGAAACAAGAAAAAATGTTCCAGTTTTTATAAAGAATATTTATAAGGAGGGCATGTTCTTTAGTGTAAGTGGTAATAAAAAGAGGGTCAAAAGTATTTGACTTTTTCTGATTGTTTTGGTTATTAAAAATTTCAGAAAGGGGATTGGTAGCTTTGAGTAAAAGGATAATATTGCTCTCTTTCATCCTGCCATCAATTTCCCTTTTAACTTGCCCCACTAATGCTTCAGGGTAACCTCTTGATTAAAACATCTCGTCCAGTTTCAGTCCTTCGATCCCATGATCATTGTCTTCAGAAATCATTCTCACTAATCGAATAAATTGAGCTTTGATAATTCCTCTTTTAAAATGTGAGGGATGACAACTACAATAATGCAACAATGCATTAGAACAATGGAGTTTACAATAAATATTAGACACTATTCTCTTATTAAAAGAGTCTTTGGTAACTAAAACATCTAAATAGTTATTGCTATGGGAGTTAAAAATGTGGGTGAATTTTAA
Source organism: Protopterus annectens (assembly GCF_019279795.1). Lineage (NCBI taxonomy): Eukaryota > Metazoa > Chordata > Ceratodontiformes > Protopteridae > Protopterus > Protopterus annectens. The sequence continues at coordinate 1,981,447,080 of NC_056741.1, read as the reverse complement.
AAAGGAAGTCGTAGAGTTTAAATAAGCAACTAAACACTCAGTCTCCACTTCTGTTGTATCCCATGCAATAAAAATGTCATCCAAAAAACAAACATATATCTTCCGTGGTACAGGAACAAACTTATTAAAAATGAAGTACCTCACCCATTGTAGCATTACTATATTTGCATATAAGGGGGTGCATGCAGCCCTCATAGCAACACCTTTCTTTGGATGAAAATACTGGCCTTCATCAAACACAAAATTGTGTTCCAGCATCATTTCCATGAGCATAACCAAAGTATTAATTTGGTCATTACTTCATTTTCCAAAATCTTCCAGGAACTCTCTAAACCATTCTAACCCTTGGGTATGTGGTATTGTATTAAATAAATTCACCACATGCACTGTTAGCCCCTGCTTAATAATTCAGCGTACTCTGCTCCATAGAAATTGTCAGTATAATTATAAAGCTTAAAGTCACCTGCAGAGTTGCATATTATTTCAGGACCATCGTTATTTTGTGAGTCAAAGTTGGGAAACACAATTAATTCCTTCTCCACCTGTTGTCTTCCCAAGTACTGTTCTTCCATCTGTGCTGGTAATTCCTGTTGCAGGAAAACTCCTAGTAATCGTTCCTCCAGTTCTGAAGGTGTTTGGGTTTCCTCAAAGTAGATCATTATAAATGGTGGGCTTGCTCTATTTGGTCACCATTAGTTATAACTTCAGTTCCTGCCTCCTCATCATTATTCAGTAAGCCGCGCCTCACATGGGTCCCCATTGGTTGTAGATAGGCTCTTCCTTCCAAGTATCCTAGCCTATCCCTTTCAATCTTTTTCTCTTTCCTGGTTTGAATATCACTCACTGTTTTATCAATAAGAGTAAAAATATTATTATATTGAGATTGCTTGGATGGAAACAGTAGGTCTTTTTTGATATTGTATTCAAGCTGCGAAGCTTCATAAATGAATTGATCTATATTACGCTGGTTATGCTTAATGAGTGTTTCTAACAGTTCAACACCCTGGCAATCAAAAAGCTCTATTAATTTGTAGTGTAAAGGGGAACCCGGAATTAAACCCGTGGGAAATTTCCAGTTACGTAAACCACTGGAAATCTGCTTATTTTTAACACACTGCAACAAGTACCCCTTTTCAACTTGTAATTTGCAGCACTTAAGTAACAAATGTTCACATTTGTCCATCATTTGTTGTAAAGTGCCGACCCTGTTAGAAGAAGTGTGTTGCAAATCAAACGTTCTATTTAACCAAGTGTCCAAGTTATTAACCTGGTTTGGAATAGTCTTTTCATTCCTCTGGTCATGAGTTTCACAAGCTACAGTGTGGTTATCAGTATTTTCTGAAGGTTACAGGCACTGAGGTGTAATATTAAAATCCAAAGTGTTGTTCAAATTATTACTATGCCTCATAAATCCTACAACTTGTTCACTCAACTGTTGAATGAGCTGAGTTAAAAAAACAAAGTTCGTAATAATATGGTCTGCATTTGTGGTACAGGTCCCAGCATCCATATTTTGCTCAGCCACCGACGTATTCCAATAAAAAAACAGAAAACTAGGACCCAAACAAGGAAAATAACAGCAGAAGCAAATCTGATAGATACCAGCACAACCGTAACCAATACTTGAAAACACTTTATTAAAAATAAAAAAGGATTAAAGGCTTTTGTCAGCTTGTAACAAAGATTTCTTCAGAATTCTAAGCCAGTTACATAGTAAAACCATTTAAATATTCATCCACATGTACCATGTGACTATTAAAAACCAATGAAATGCAAACCAGATTAAAAACATTCAAGAAGTTTCCTATTTACATTATATTATGTTACATAAGAATTTAAACGCAGAATGCTAGCAATAGAAATATGTTTATTTAAACCTGGGGGGACACAAGCATCCAATTTTATCTGCCAAATCAAAAGCCATTACTACTGGACCAACTGTAAATATTTTGTAGATCATGTTAAAGAAGTTTAACATCATTTATTGAAGTAATTACACTTTTCAGCCAGCATAATATGTGATTATTCATTACCATTTTCCACTTGTTTATCTTAGGAAAATAGTTCAAAAGAGATGTGGCTACAGTACAAAGCTCTGTAGGATACCACTGGTCACACAGATTTCAGTTTGTTAACAACTTCAGATGAATCTTTAATGAAAAAATGGCATATGTGTGTGTGTGTGTGTGTGTGCCACTGAACCAATAGTTTGCTTTTGGAAGTACTTTACTTAGGTTTTCTTGGGGGTGGATAATAATCAATTTTCTTACAAATGAAACTAAGCATTTAATAGACTAGAAAGTCTTAAGGGTCAATGAGTTATATATAAAAACAGCAGAATAAAACACCAGGTAAAACTGTTTTACCTTGTGTTTTACTTTGCTTTTTTTATTTGTTTTACTGCCTTTCATTAAAAATGCTACATTTTATCTGCATCTACCATGTCTGTCTGGCTACTCTTGCATTGAAAGGTTTTATTTACTTGTAGAGTCAGTCTTTATCCATTTGGCTTGGTTTTCTTCACAGTACCTTATAAACGCCTAACAAAGAGAGCTGCATTTAAAGTTATCTAGGTCTACTGATAGTGGGTTTTCCATATTTTCTGATACAGAATGAGCATTCTTTTTGCTTAGGTATCTTAAATAACTATGTTAAAAATACATGATAGTGGACACCGAAGGCATTCAGTAGGAATTTATTTTTAGTGTAGCTGTTACACAGGCTGGTTATTTAATATCCAGAATTGAGTCTGCTGGTAGAGAGGACTGGTCTATTGGAGGATGAAATCAATTGTGTTAGGTTACTTAGTAAGTGGAATTCCATTATCTGTAATTTACATGGACCTCTAAGGTACTTAAAGCTGAAATTCCCTAGTAGCATGAGTTTGTAAGACAGATAATTGTTGGTATATGTGAGATATGTGTTCTTCCTCTATAGAAAACATAGAATTTGTAGTGGTTATTTATTTGGTATTGTGATTACCACATTTTGCTGAGGCCATTTATTTTGTTTCTTGCCAAAACTAGATAAGGGGTCAGAGAATCCCCTGGAAAATTTGAAAAGGGGGGCTGAAATATTCCCTGTATGTTCTTATCCCTATCATCACAGGTTCTGATTACCTCTGCAGCTGTCATTTTACAAAGTGTTTGTAAAGCAGACCAACTCACGTAACAACACCTTTATATGCATAGAAATATTTATATGATATAAAAACTTAATTAAGGCTTTCTTAAATTCATGAACATGAAAATCACTATACCAGTTAATTCAGGCCTGGTAGACAGTGGCTTCTAAACCTTATGCATCCAGATTTTCCTTCTTATTTTATATAGAATGCAAAATACATTTAGGAAAAATGGTCAATACCTTCAAACCAAAATGTAGTTTTTGTATGGACATGTTAAAATTTGACCAGGGCAATGGTATTATCTCCCATATTCAGTGAGTAATTATTAACGTGTCTATTTGACAATGAGTGGATTAGGTAGATCAAACCAAATGGACCAGGTGTTCCTTATTTGCCATCATCTTCTGTTTCTTTATATGCAAACACGATTTGTTAGTGATTTTATTGTTTTTTCTGAATTGCAGTTTTCTCCCTGTATTATTGTGCTATCTGTGCATCACTCTTTCAGATGCCATAGTGCCAGTAACCACTAGCCACCTATTACTTCTTGTGACTTATGCCATTCCACCATTAGGCCTTGTAGAAATAAGCAGAGAATTATTTGACTCTTCTTTTCTCCATTGCATCAGGTGGCAGGATGTTTAACAGTGCCACCAGTCATGCGTTGGCTCACACTCTTATTTTTCACATGATCCCACATGAAATGTTGATGGTGGGTCGTGCCCCTGAGGCATTTGCTATAGTCACTGTATTTAGTATGATTAGTACGTTTTTCTGCTTACTTGCCCTTTCATTCGGAGCTACTTACTTGTCAGTAGAAGATGATGTGTAGGTCACCCATTCTTTCACCTGCATCTAGTCCTATGATTACTTGGGCTCACTTCTAAATACTAATCACTGTCACTGGCGAGACAAATGCATGTTTATCACCAGGCTAGCATTGTATATATTTTCTAAATAGTCATTTATCTTGTGATTGGATCTATACTAATTCAATGAACACTTAAAAAAGCGAACGCTGATTTATCGACCCCATGTAAGCGAAAGCTTACAATCTCAAACACTTAGAACAGAGATTTTTTTTCCCAGAGAAAAAAATACTGCTGTTCCAAAAAAGAAAAAGAAAAAACTTTAAAACATTACATAAAGTGGGGGACATTGGCCCCCACACACCCCTACTTAAATATACCAACTCCAAGATTGTACTACAGTGATGAAAACAGTAAAATAATGAAGGCGGCAAAGCAATTTCTTTCCCAGGGAAAGAATTTGCTTATATGCCGTTTCGGTATTTTGCCATTTTGTGCTTTCAAGTTTGATCAAGACCATTCAAAAGAATGCGTCTTCGATCATATAATAGGGAACCTTGTGATCATGACATCAGCTTGCCTAGCCTTATAAACATTAAAAGGGCTACTTTGTCTAATGCTTACTACTTCCTGTGAAAAATGATCGTAAGATGTACAAAATGCCATTGGTTCACACACACACACACACACACACATATATATATATATATATATATATATATATGAATATATATATATATATATATATAGAGAGAGAGAGAGATATGAAAAAATAATGCTAACCCAGTTAGCAATTTTCAGTTACAAGAAAGAAAGTCAAGTCCATTTACTGTTTAATGGCCTACAACTCCATACATTACATACATTACTTCCATGTAATTGGACATCTTGGTAGGTGCTATTCAATACGAATAATGAATATTGTAGCTGTTGAGATGATAAAATATAAACCAGATGTGGTGCTATGCTTGTTTTGCCTGGTCTTTCCCTTCTTTGTAACAGATTTCTTTTTTATTACAGTTTACGGGAGCGTGCAAGCTCTGTGAGTAGCCAGAGTAGCATTGTGGTGAATGAACGTTTACAGGAACTTGTGAAGCTCTTCAAGGACAGAACAGAAAAAGTGAAAGAGAAGCTGATTGACCCAGATGCTTCAACTGATGAGGAGAGCCCTTCTGCATGTGAGTTAGGGCTCAGCTAGAAAAGAATGGAGGGATTACCAAGCTAGGTATCAGAGTGAAATCTAATTAGGTAGAGAGTATGACAAAAGTAACAAATAAGAAAACAGTAGAGATGTAGACCAGTAACTAAAGATCACCACTAGCTGACATAAAAAAAATATACTTTCTTGGCTTGGACTGCTTCACAACTAAAATGCACAAGAATCTAGAAAAAACAGGCATAGATTTCAAACTGTTCCTGTGTAATTATTTATCTTCTCATCCTCCCACCTTTCCACTTCTGCTTCTGCCAATGTGATGACAGTTGCTTTATTATTGTAATTACTTACCAGTAAGTTCTAAATGTCATCCATTACTTGCAGTGTGGCATCATTCCTATTCATTATTCTATACTGTGGTTCCTTTTCCATAGGGTACCTTCCACTTTTTTTCATTTACTTTTAACTGATAGCCATTTTCCCACACATCTAACTTGTGTCAGGCTCTATGTGGGTTTGATTTATAACTTTGTGGATGATAATACATATCTAAAAACTATTTACATTTATAATTCTTTGCAGATTAGACTGATTCAATGTAACGTAACAGAACAGATCTGTCATGAAATGTATTTAGAATGTGATCTAAATTACAAGGTAAGCAGTTAGCTCAGATGATGTAGAGGATAAAGATTGGAATAAGACTCAGGTGACCCAGATTCAATTAGCAATCTGGGCAACTGCTGGAGCTCTGTGGAAAGATGGGTGTGCGTATCTCAGGGAATGTTAATACAGGTGGCAAATTGCCATGTTTGTCAGTGGAGAGGTGGCAGATGCAAATGTGGCCAGTGGATATTTTACTACACCAAGCTGCTATTCAATGGTAGCCTTCATAATGAGTACACAGGAACATGCAATAACATGTGAAGGCATTGTGACCCCCACATTAATATGGGTTCTGCTTATCCTTGCTGAGGGTGTGGGGATAGGCACTTAATTGCAACACTTGCAATAGCAGCCTGGATGATGGCTCCTGTGACCGACTCCTAGGCCAGCTGATGTCTCAGAGGGATGATGATCAATAGGTTACTAATGGGGGATATATCAGACGCTTTATTTATTTATTTATTTATTTATTTATTTATTTATTTAGTTAGTTAGTTAGTTAGTTATTTGTTTAGTTATTTATTTTTGTTTACTTATTCATTAGTATTTGTTTACTGGGACAGTCAGACTGGGCAGAAAACCCCCTTTTCAGCAGAGGTCAGGAAAGAAAAACTCTGCAGAAACTACAAATATAAAGCAGGTTGGGGGGAAGGTGGGAAAATGTTTTTTGTTGCTGGAAGAAATGTACATGGGAGGCATGTAAGCACAATGCATTACACTGTAATGCACTTCAAGATACCTGTGTCTTAAGAAAGTCATTTGACATAGAATACAATTAGGAAGATAAGAACAGCAATAAAAGATGAGAAAAGGAGGTTTAGACATCTGCATTTAAATGAGAATGTGATATTTAATAGGAGAATTTTAGGTAGCCCCCCCCCCCCCCCAGGCTGCATATTCTGAACCACTTTGAGAGGAGGAGGTTAAAAAGCCCTTCTAAACAAATGCTTATTTTTAATTTGACAAGCAGAGGAAGGGTATTTTATAATATGGGCTCTACTTTTGAGAAAACCGAGTCAGAAAAGTAACTTTTGAAAAGGGGAACATGGGATTTAGCCAGTCATGCACAGTGTAAGCCATGACATGCAATTTCAGTGATAAGGGGGCAATATTTTGTCCAGCTCACTGTACTTGCATATGGATATTCCCATTCCTACTTCTCATTGACTTCTAATGATTTTAATGGTTTTCCAGCCCTGTAGCTTTCTCATCTGCTTAAAATAGTCTCCTCTCCCGAGACAGAAGTGTCCAAATCTTCAAACACATAATTTAAAAAGGGTAAAACACAATTCACAAAGAAGGTAAAGATGCTTGATACATTACTTGTTGTTCAATTACAGGGTTATAGTATGAGAAATTTAGCATATGTGTTGTATCTTTACCTGTTTAGGACATATATTATAAAAAAGTCAGTTATTTTGGGATGAGGAAACAGCACAGAAGCTCATTGAACAACTTACAAATTTTTGGTAGCATTTTTAGTGAGCAGGTCTGCAGAAGTGATGTTACTAAGGAGGGGATATATCATTCCTGTAGAGTTTGATCATACAGGATTTGCTGTAAAGGAGCAGGCATTTGTAGCATACCAGTGAGTTCTACAAGTCTGAACAAGTGCTGAGATCTGACATAGAAATTATATCTTTTAGAGGCATGTAGTATTAACTTTCTCCTACAATCTGTCACTCATATACTTGTCTTTGATGAACATGTGTATCATAGGTGCTACCAAAAACCTACTTTATCTTTTCAACATCCATAGGTACAACCTGGCCTCTGGTGCAAAGTTTTTTTCTGACTGTTTTATAGCTGTACCATTTTTTCTACATAAAAGCCACTTATAATATGTACTTCTTCGTGTTGACCATTGGGCCAAAGTCATTCACCCTTTGCTTCAAGCTATTTTTCATCCTTCCCTCACCAGAGTAATTGGCATAATGGTTAAGATCTTCACCTCCGATGCACAAGTTTCAAGATTCAATCCTGGCCTCCAGCTAATGCCTATATGGAGTTTGCATGTTCTCCTTGTATCTCTGGGGGTATCTTCTACCCCAGCAAAAACATGCTGAGTATTTCCACCTTAAACAGAAATGAAGTTGTGAGTAGCAGCACAGACTCTAAATGGTGCCTATAGGGGGAAGAGTTGTACAGACAAACTGCTTTACGTCTTAACTCTGGAGTGCTGTATCCTCAAGATAGGAGAACACAGATCACACTGTGTATCATGTCAGGGCTAGCCACTTAGTGATGTAAAAATTGGCTCTAAGTAGTTTGGTCATATAGACTAATGTCTATAAAATGCCAGTGATAAGTGGGTTGAGAACCCATCCTACTAGACCTAAGCCAGGGACCCATACTAATAGTGGAAGAGTTCTATGTATCCCTATAGGCCAGTGTATACCCACCACAAAGCTCAGCAGCCCTGGTTCAGTTTGGGATACCTGGGATAGCTTTGTTGAGTGAAAGCAGGATGTAAAACCAATCAACCTGTCAAACATGAACTACGAATTTCTACACTCAATGTAAGTTCACTGACAGGATGCATCTTGGAAGTGGATGATATGATGGTAATCCAGGAGACAATATGGAAAGGCAGTGTAGCAAAGTCACTTGAACTGGAGTCCAGAGTCTACTACACAGGAGGACAAACTAGAAAAGGTGTCGGAATTGCACTGAGGAAGAGACATCAGAAGAAAGTGAAGGATGTCATTAGAATTAGTGACAGACTCATGTCTATCTGACTCCAGTGGAAGGATAGGGTTGTATTTATAATATCAGCCTATGCCCCACAGTAGGGTTGTGATAATGAGGAAAAGAGAGCATTCAGGCAACAGTTGCAGAACATGCTAAATAAAACAGGACGACAGGATTTGGTGTTGACAATGGGTGATCCGAATTCACACATTAGAACAGACAGACTAGGCTATGAGGATTGCCTTGGTATACATGGGTGGGGTAACAGGAATAAAGAAGGAGAAGCCATTCTAGACTTCTGTCTGGAAAATGTCTTAATGGTGAACAAGATGAGGTTACGCAAGTAAGACAGCCATAATATCACATACAAGAATGGCCAACATGCAACTCAGGTAGACTTCCTCATAGTTAGCAAAAGGCACTGGGGTGAAGCCCATCCCTAGTGAAACAATCAGCCCACTGCACAAACCAGTATTACTACTATAAGCTGCAAGCAGTGGTCAGAGAAAGCTCTAACGTCAAGAGACTTGGCTGAAGATGTGGAAGTTGATTGGAGTGAAAGTACAACAGTTAAATTAATTACTTGGGGTTTTAATATCTCAGGAAGAAGAGGAATATGGTGGATTTGAAGAAAAATGGCAGCACCTGAAAACAGCATATGCGAGGGCTATAGAAGAGATATGCGGCCAAAACAGGTATAGAAATAAGGTATATAAGAAAAGCTGGTGGTGTAAATAAATGAAGAAGTCCATAAAAATCATCAAAAGTAAGAGGCAGTACAGGAAAAAGTAGGAGATAGAAAAGAAAGTCCAGGATAAGAAGGAATAATAATTGGCTAACAAAGTGAAGAACTGCAATAGCAAATAACAAGACATCAGTTTCTGGAAAGTGACTCAGTAGATGGCACAAAGAAACTCTATCAGGTTGGAAGACAAAGACAGAAAGATAAAGAAGATAGTCATTGGGCACACTTCATAAAGGATGCCAACAATAACCTGCTTACCAGTCCACAGGACTACTAAGGCAGATAAAAGGAGTACTTCCAGCAGTTTTTGAATAAAACAAAAAACACAGAAGCTGTACTCCTCACACAGCCTACTATGAAAGAGGAAGATAAGCACACCCTAGAAGATGCAAGATCAGCACTTAGGAAAATGAAGTCAGGGAAATCATCAGGCTCAGATGAGGTCACAGCAGATATAATAAATATGTAGGGTTAGATGGGGAGGATATGGCTGCTGAGGGTACTCATAGTAGTATGGAGAGAAAGGCATGTCCCAGATGGCTGAAAAATAAGCATACTAGTGCCACTGTACAAGTACAAAGAGGACATCCACAACTGTGGAAAGTACAGGGTTATCAAACTCCTGTTACACTGCATGAAACTTCTGGACAGGGTGATTGATAAACAAATACACAGAGTAGTAGAAAATAAGATGGGAGATGAGCAGTTAAGATTTGCAGTGAGACAGGTAGCTAAGAAGAAGCTGTAGATGAGGAAAGAGTTCATCTGGGTATTCCTAGATTTTGGAAAAGCATATGACAAAGTCCCAAGAAAGTTAATTTGGGCAGTCTTGCAGTGGTTTGAAGTCCCTGAAACAGACTGAAAGTAGACTGTGTACAAGGATTAATTGACACAAGTGCAAACAATGTTCAGACTCACAAAGGGGTTTTCAGTCTGAGTCAGTGCGCATCAGGATTCAGTTCTGAGCTCACTGCTGTTCATACTGATGATGGACTACATTAGCAAACAGATCAGTAGGGACAGATCAACAAAGTTGGTGTATACAGATGATGTGGCATTACAGGCAGACTCTGAACAAAAACTTTAACAAATAATAGAAGAAGGGAATTCAATATTTGAAGGTACGTGAGATGAAACTGAGTGCAGATACAGTTGTAATGGCAGAAAATGGAAGAAATCAGAAGAAGCTGAGAACTGAGATAGAAGGGGAAAAAAAGTGGAACAGGTTAACACCTTCCAGCATCTGGAAGGGGTAGTTGAGGAAAAGGAAAGGCTGAATGAGGAGGTCAAAGCTAGAATCAGAGGAGCTGATTTGTCATGGGTCGGATGTGACAGAAGAATGAAAAAGAAAGCTGAAAAATAAGGTGCACAAAACAGTGTTTCAACCAATCGTGCCGTATGAAACAAAATCTGGGCAGTCAAGGCAGAGTAGTTGAGGAAAATAGAAGTCATGGGGAAGAAGTGCCTGAGATGAGTGGCAGGATGTACACTGTGGGACAGACAAAAAAAATGAGGACTTAAGAGCAGAAGCCAAAGTAGCACGATTGTAGAGAAGGTCAAAGAAAACAGATTACAGTGGTTTGGGCATGTGCACAAAAAGCAGAAGGCAATCTAGTGAAGATGATTTGGGACAGACAGGAAGAAGGCAAGAGGAAATGAGGGCATCCAGAAAACAGGTGGATGGATTGTGTAACAGAAGACGTGTGACAATCAAGCATGATTGTTGAAGAAGGTTGAAGAGGGATATTGAATCAAGAGGGGTGGCAACAGTTGACACAATATCCCGACCCCCATATAGAAAATTGGGAAAAGGGGGTTGATGATGATGACAATGATGATGATGATGATTCCCACATCAGTTAGTTCTTTCTTTTCCTTGTATACCTTAAGAAACAATTAATATTTATTTCCTTTGAGGCCTGGCCAACACCACAGCCCCATCTTTAACATTCGGCCCTATTAGCTAATGGCAATAACTCCACTTCTGACAATGTTGCAGACCATGAATAACCATATTTGCTGTACTTCTTCCTGGGAGTCAAAAATGAGGACAAACCAGTTAGAGTTAAAGTATGAGTATACAGAGGATAATTTCATATGTTAGCCTCTTAAATGCACATCACAGAATCAAGAATGCAAGAACATAGGGCTGGTAACCATGCATAGTTTTATCAACTCCTATTAGCACACCTCCTGTTCTCACTGTCTCTCTCTATACACACACACACACACACACACACACACACACACACACACACACACACACACACACACACACACACACACACACACACACACACATGCACAAACATGCATAGAAATGCCCACAGTGTATCTGATTGCTGACACTAAAGTGCAGCAAAAGGGGGAAGGGGGATGCTGCATTCCTGAGTGTCTCATTCTTTGAATGAGACATTAAACGTTGGTCCCATCTGCTTGAGTTGATGGGAGCTTAGGTGGATGCAAAATATCCCATGACACCTATCAAAAAAGAGTAGGAGAAGTCAGCTGATGCCCTAGTAGTATAAATATAACCTCAGGTCTCCCTTGAAAAGATGCCACTAGCCTAGTGGGAATAGCCCAGTTAACAAAGGATAGATAGAATAAAAAATATATAATGTATATATGAACAAAGACTTCCTCTCTGACCATGGCTTTGTCTTGCCAGACATAGTTATCTGTTAGCCTGTATGGTGAAAAATGCATGTACTTCTTCATTTGAGTTTGTATTTTTGGTTAGCCACTTGAGTCATAGGTTTCCATCTGTCTCCATTAAGCTTTATAATGTCTTGTCAGAAATAAATGATGCAAATAATCCAGCATAAGATGCACATCCATTTTCCTAACACTTCTGGTTTATTTTTTTATTAGGATGATGAGAATCTTGGACTCTTGGCAAAAAGCCTCTTATCCATGCAGGTCACAGTTCCTGTATGCACTAGCTACGCCAGTGGATTATTTTGATGTTGAGTTTAGGCCTGTAGAGGGCTTTAAGTACCAACAACTTAATATCAGCAGTTTGCTTCAAAAATGCATTTATTTATTTTACATTTGTTTATCGGGAAAGTCCGACTGGGATGAATACAAACACTGGATTTTTTTGTTTTCAGTAAGAGCAGATTCTGCATTAAACTACCCTGCTTGTGAAAATGTAAGATTACCATTTATAGCACCTGAATATAAGTGGAAGAAGACAATTTGCCATCCAAATGTGGTCATATTCCTCCAGTGTGGAAGGAAGATAACATATTGTTCAGACAGTACAACTCCTTGGAGCACAAGTTGTCATATTACAGTCACAGAGTAGAGTAACATACAGGGAAAGATGGTGTTCAGCATGGCAGGGTTTACACATTATGGAAGTCCTCTGCAATATAACCCTTCTTCCAAGGGTCTCACACAATAAAATAAGGAAAATTAAGTAGATGCAGTCTTTTCTTGCAGTGTTGTGAAGGTAATAAATAATCTGATTGCAGCTTATTCAGAAGTACTGGTTTCAAAAGAGCACATGATAGCTATTAAAGCAGTTTTGTTTTTATTTTCAGTAGTTGTTTCTTCCTCATCAGCCCCTGCCATCCTCATTACCAATCACCTGCAAACATGGTGGACAGGGATCTTTAGGAAGGGAGCTGCCCTCTACACTGAAATACTTGGTGTGTTTGTTAGATAATGGATCTAATTGCTTCTGACCTGAACCTGCAGGCTTGTTTCCATGGGTCTTTGCCTACTGTGTACCTGAAATCTGATAAAACTGACCTTCCATAATCTAGCTACAGATTATCAGAATTATAGCTAGGATGGGGTGAAATGCACAAAGTATTAGGTGGCGTGATCAGCAGAAGCTGATTGGGGTTCAGTGCAATGCAGGCAAATGTAACAAGCAGTTTATTTATTTATTTACTGTTGCTCTTCATCTCTGAGGAGGTTTTTTTTTTGGTCCTCATTGTAAAGTTGTTGGGGGGGCACCAGATTGAGGAAAGGCCCCAGGCACCAGAATAGCTAGCCACACCTGTGCAGAAGATGCCTCATTTTGAACTTCAGAGTTGAGAACATGGTGTGATCCCAGTGTGTGAACATACACTAGAAACTTTCCTCTAGGTTACCAAGCACTGCCTTATTCCAGCATTTCCAAAATGTTGACACAGTGGAAATAGATGATATGTCCTTACCAGCAGCCTACATGTGGAATTTTTCTCGGGAAGTGGTAACCAGAAAAGGGCTATGCTGTTAGTGGCAGTTTAATATTGTCATGGATTTTGGTAAGGTTTCTTCTGAGTATGCAATAGCTGTTCAGTTTTCAGTTGTTAGACCCAGAAGTTTTGTGTTGATTGTATAGAAGTACCCAGTGCTAGAGCCATATTGTAGAATAGTGTGTGTGTTGCACCTTTAAGAAGCATTTCTAAGGATAGCACATATATGTAAATAGCAAGCACGTGCTAGCTTCAGTGCCACTGTGAGAGTGCAGCCAGAGTGTGAGCATGTATGTGTGTGATAGCTAGTTTGTTTATAAGTTTATCAAAGTTAAAATTATTAAGCCTCAATCCTGATGTGTTTGTACATAATAAAGCTGTTTGAACAGAACCCACAGAAGTTTGTCTGTTTTATACTGACCAGACAAGCAACATGGTGTCAGAACCGGGATTCCAAAGGCTACTTTTCAGCGCTACAAGGTGCAGAGTTAACAGTGAAGGTAAACTAAGTGAACCGAGTGCAAAAAAGGGCCAGCAATGAACTCAAGGTAATGAAAACTTGCACAAATTATTTATTTTATCAAAAAGATAAAATGGAGCATTACAAGGGCACAGAAAGCATTATTAAGAAAACGAGAGACACAAAAAGTTTATTAATTAAACTAAATGTTTAAAATTAAGGTATTTAATAAAACAGTTATCAGAAAAGCACATAAGGGTTTGGAATTACCTCAGAACTGCAAAACAAGCATGTTTAAAGTAAAGCGAGCATGTTTAGAGTACAGTGAGCACAAGAAAAGTAAAATGGGCATGAAAAGAGATTAAACAAGCATAACAAATATAATAAAAGTGCAAAAAAGGGCACATTAAGCATAAATAAAGCAAGGTGACTGCATTTTCTGGCAGATTACCATGTTTTGGTATAAACTACTATTTCACATTGATTGAAGCTATTAAGGGCAAAACCAGAGTTATTCGAAGTATCACAGTGTGTAAAACTGCTTACAGTGTTTTTTTATTACTGTGCATTTATTCCAAAGAGTTTGTGTGCAAAGTGCAACTATTTCATAAAGTACAGTCAAAATACAACCATTTTGAAAGGTTTCATGTGCTGGATGTGTCTATTGACAGAGTGCCACCATTACAGAGTGTTTCTTGCACTGTACAGAGTTATTTAGCAAAGTACAGCCATTTTTGTAAACGTTTCAGAGGGCTGTGTACTGTTTATTCACAAAGTTCAGCTATTTCAAAATGTTTCTTACTCTGAGCTTCTTATGCCCAGTTTATTCGCACAGTGCAGTTATTTTGAAATGTTTCTTACACTGATAAGAAGTGAATTCTTACAGTACAGTGATTTCAAGAGTATTCTTGTGCCCAGGAGACTTATTTAATAAAGTTCAGTCATTCAGAGGCTTGTTGTGCTATTGGGCAAACTTACAAGTACTGGCATAAATTTCTGGCATATGTATATGTGTGTGTGTGTGTGTGTGTGTGTGTGTGTGTGTGTGTGTGTGTGTGTGTGTGTGTTCCTGCATACTTGCAAATGCCTTCATTGGTATGTCTCAATATGGCAGAGACATTTCACACACAAGGTCCACTTGTATTTGATCTGAATATTGCAGAGAATTGGAGAATATTTGAGCAGGACTATGATATTGTTATACAAGCAGCTTATTCTGACAAAGATGCATGCATCAGGACATTCATTTTGCTAAACCTAGTTGGGTCAGAGGCCATTGAAAGAGAGCATTCATTTGTGTGTGCACCAGCAGTATATGAAGGAGAAGGGGAAATCTGTCATATTGTTGTACAAGCTGAATCAAGGGAAGACCCTGAATGTTTGAAATGCAAATTCAGGGAAATGTGCAATCCCAGACAAATGGAACATTGGAGAGGCATTTGTTTTACACAAGAGATCAAAAGGCAGGAGGAACTTTTGCAGCTTATATTACTGACCTGAGAAACAAAGCTAAAATGTGTAGGTTTGGTGATTTAAAAGATGAGTTAATAAAGGCAGGCTTGTGTGTGGTATTAATAGTGCTGCAGTGAGAAAGATTTTGCTTTGTGACAGTGATTTAACAGTGAGCAAAGCTACTGAGATTTGTCAAATCTATGAAGTTACAGAAAAGCACACAAGTATGCTTGCAAGTGATAAAAGCATGGTTTCAGCAGGCTCCAGAGCAAATGTGGACAGTATGCAACATGTGGCTAGCAGAAACAGGCCTAAGCACATGGCAGCTGTAACCCCTGTGTGTGTGTGTAGTTTTCCAGCAAGTTCTAAGACTAGTTCAGTGAAAAGGACATGTGCAGTGCAGTACAGGGGTGAGTCATCAAAACCCAAATCAAGTTTTATTGTTAAATGTCACAATTGTGGTGCCAGTCATGTCTAAAAGAGAAAAGTGCTTAGCATTTGGTCAGCGATGCCACAAGTGTAATAAATGGAACCATTTTCAAAAGTTTTGCAAATCAAGTAAACCTCACACAGTTATAAAAAACAGTCACTTAAAAAAGCAAGTTAATCATATGGAGAGCTACAACCCTACTTTCTGCATAGATGGTGTATCAGTAATTGGTGAAAAGGTTGATGCAGTAAATTTATTGACAAAGAATGAAGTGCTTTGTACTGTCTAGATCAATGGTAAATCCACTGAGCTTAAAGTAGACATTAGTTCAAAGTGTAATGTTATGTCAGCAGACACATTTGCTAAGGTGAGAGCTGGTGAGCAACTTAATGTGGCCAGGTGTGTGAAACTTGTTGCTTATGGAACTGAAGAGATTCAAACCGAAGGCTCAGTGGTGTTTTCATGTTATGTGGCTAGGAACTGTTACAGCTTACTATTCTATGTAGTCCTAAAACCTTCTCAGAGACAGTTTGAGAATGAATCTGCTTTCTTTTACCAAAAAAGTCCATCATATAAGCAAGTGTCCCAGTTCTAGCTTCAGTGAAGCTATTTTCTCTGAGTATGCTGATGTTTTCAGTGACAAGTTAGGCAAACTTCCAGTTGTGTATTCTATGAAGTTTGACCCAGAGGTCAGTCCAGTGGTCAGACCAGCAAGAAAAGTTCTGATAGCTAGCTATGCAGGATAAAGTCAAAGCTCAGTCACATAAAATGGTGCAGCAAGGTATAATTTGTCCAGTTATAGAACCTACTGAATAGGTATTGTCCATGGCAGCAGCCCACAAAAAAGACAGACAAAATCAGAATATGCATTGACCCAAGAGATTTGAACAAAGCATTAAAGAGACTGCATCATCATTTGCGTACAGTCAATGAAGTTGCAGCCCTAATACTGGATGCCACTGTTTTTTTCTGTCTTGGATGCAAAAAGTTCATTTTGGCAAGTGATGCTTGATCACAAATCTTCACTACTGACTATCTTTAGTACCCCATTTGGAAGATATAGATTCCTCTGGATGCCATTTGGAATAAATTCTGCAAGTGAAGTCTTTCAACGTGCAATGGAGCAATTTTTTTCAGGTTATCCTTGTGCCATAATAGGAGATGATTTATTAGTTGGAGACAATGGTGAAGCAGAGAATGATAGAAACCTTAGGAAAGTTCTAGACAGAGCATGTGAAGTGAACTTGAAGCTTAATCCCCTAAAGTGAAAATTCAGACTCCCAGAAGTGACATGTGTAGCTAATTTATTTACTAGAATTGGCTTGTGACCAGACCTGTCCAAGCAAGCAGACATTCTTGAGATGCCAGCACCAGATATTGTTCAAGCACTGTTTTCTTGGTATGGTCAAATATTTAGGCAAGTTTATACCAGACTTCAGTGAGCTGACATCACCTTTGAGAGAGCTAACATGGAAAAATGTTCCATGGTCTTGATTGGAACAGCACCAGAGAGCTTTTGAAGACCTTAAGCAGAAAATTGCCACCCCCACCTACATTAAGCTACTATGATGTCAATAAACCAATAACTCTTTCCTGTGATGCTTCAAAATTTGGTATTGGTGCTGTTATTCTTCACGAGGGCAGACCAGTAGCCTATGCATCTAGAACTGTTACCCAAACTGAAATTCAACATGCTCAAATTGAAAAAGAACTTTTGGCAATAGTATTTGCTTGTTCAAAATTTCATGATTATATTTATATTAGAGCTATTCAGATTGAAACTGATCACCAACCTCTAGTCTCTATTTTAAAGAAGCCTATGCATTCAGCTCCAGCAAGATTACAAAGAATGATGCTCAAATTGCAAAAGTACAAATTCAAAATGGTCTATACAAAAGGCAAATTTCTTTAGCTTGCTGATCCCTTATCCAGATCGCCCAGAAATACAATGGAACAGCTTAATGCAGAGAATTTTGACTTTGATGTCATGGAAGTGCATAATTTTTCTACCACGAGACTTAATGAGCTGAGAGATCATACAAAGACTGATCCAATTTTGCACAAGCTCAACCACTTCATTATTGTTGGATGGCCGTCGAAGCAATCTAGTGTACCGTCTAAAGTGCAAACTTAGTTTCCTTACCAAGATGAGGTGTTGATGGAAGATGGCATTATTTTCAAAGGTCCTAAAATTGTTGTTCCTGCTTCCTTACAACATGAATATATCCAGATTTTGCATCATGGTCACAGGTTCCAAATCTACCAAAAGGGCGAGAGGACTAGTATTTTGGCCTTCTCTCACAAAATATATTGATAAAGTACTTTCTTCTTGTTCAGTATGCAATAATACTAAACCACATTTGCAAAGAGAAACACTTCACCTAAGTCAAGTTCCTGAACTACCTTGGTCAACAGTAGCCACAATGATATATATGAGTGGAACAATCAGCATTACTTAGTGTTAGTAGACATTTATTCGAGCTGGTTTGAGATCAATTTACTACCTAATTTAACATCCACTGCTGTTATCACCAAGTTGAAACCTCATTTCTTAGTCCATGGGAGTCCACAGAAGCTTATCTCAGACAATGGTACCCAATTTACCAGTCAGTTGTTTCAGAAATTTGCAAAAGAATGGGACTTTGTACATGTTACTAGTAGTCCAGAATACCCACAGTCACATGGACTAGCTGAACCTGCAGAACAGAGTGCAAAGCAATTACTAGAGTAGTCAAAGCATGATGATACTGATGTTAACATTATTAAGCCTCAATCCTGATGCTGCTTGAACTGAACTCACAGAAGTTCATCTGTGTGAGTGACGCATATCGTCAAATGGGCCCTAGACAGGGTGATGGATTGAGCCTCCCCAACACACAAATACACACACAGCTGCTCACCCACACATAGCAGCCTTAAAATTGCATTGAAGATCACAATTCCTTGAAAATGCACTGAGGTAGTTGGTACAGATGATTCAGGCTCTTGTCTCCCAAGATACAGGGTTTGATCCTGAGTAAATTAAGTAAACTACCATCCCTAACTAGGGCATTTTACACACACACACACACACACACACACACACACACACACACACACACACACACACACGCACATACACGCACACACACACACACACACACACACACACACACACACACACACACACTTAAATGACGCATTCATTTTGATCTGAAAACAGAAGGAGCAGGCAATGGGAACATTGTGTTTGAATTTGTGAGCAGATGCAGAAAAGAGGAAGTAAGCAACAGTAGGTGTGTGTATTGATGCACACAAGGATGTAAAATCTGTGTTGCACACAGAGGGTGTTCTTGAAGAATACTGCCCTTAAAGAAGAAAAGCATTTTTTTTAATTAAAAAGTAAATTTTGTGGTAGCACCCCCCCCCCATCCAGGGGCCCCTCCCAGCCAATGGACCCTAGGCAACTGCCTAGGTTACCTCTGCCCAGTGCCATACTAGTTGCAACAGAATGATGAAAGTTGCCTCTTAAAATATAAACAGTAGCTGAATAAAAGTCTGTGTTTATAGATGTGCCCATGTTTGATTCTCCACAGTACTGTGCTCTACTGGGACATGACAGTCTTGTTCTATCATAGTCACAAAGATTCCCCTCTAAGATTGCTTTCAGTACATTGGGAGTGAATGTCATTCTAAGTAACTGGGGAACAGACTGGGTTAGGACCACACTAAATGAAAAAGCAAGGAGTAGGCATTTGTACAAAAGGATTGTAGTAATATAAATGTATCAGTTGGCTGTGGCAATAGAAAGCATCAGTGACATCCTATAATAAATGTCTCAAGACTAAGAATAATGGTATAGCAAGAGGTGCAGAAAGATTTAAAGTGGATGGTTATTATAACATTGTCATCTGTAAGGATTTATTATTCTACTGCATTTAATTTCCTGATTTTTACAGAAAGTCAGCAGCAGGAATTTGTAGTTTGCTTAAAGTTTTTTGCAATCATTAACACTGTTACGTTTATTGTGAATCTGCATTATGCTTTTATTATATCATGGAAACCAGGATTTCTTCTTCAGGCATGTCCTTCTGAACTTCATTTTTTCCCAGAAAATGAATGACCATCCATGCAGCATACATACAAATTACCAACGAAGGCACCTTAAACAAATGATGCTGAGAAATAGTAGAAATGAGAAAACCTAGCCCCTAAGACACTGAAAGGAGCTCCCTTTTATTTTGTCTATTGAACCTTACAAAGCAAATTGAAGAGGTTACTGTACAAGTCAGGGAAGGAAAATTAAGTTACAATAAAATCTAGGCAAACAAATAAATATTGTCTTATATTTCACTGTTTAAGTTATACAAAGAGGTGAAAAAACTAGATCATGTGCTTGTAATGTCCACATTTCCAAATAATGCAAGTATTTACAGACAAAAGAAAATGAAAGCTAGATATAAACAGAATTAAAGAGAGAGACTGAAATAAATAAATAAAGGTAGATCCCTCCACAGACACCAAACAATATCATTATAAGAAGCAAGCACCTTGATCTTTTTTGATTAATTCCATGAAATGTTTTTAACAGCTCCTTCAAAGAAGGCACCGATTCCTGTTCCTCCTCCTCCTCCTCCTCCACCAGAAGAGCCTAAGGAATCAAAGCTAAAGCCAGAAGATGAAGAGCATTACTGTGAGATGCTTTGCTGCAAATTCAAGACTAGACCTTGGCTGCGACGTTTAAAGGAGATCAAGTTTCCCTCCAGCATTGACCCCTTCAGTAGTAAGTAACTTTATTTGACAATACATAGTGAGCTGTGATGTGGTATAAGCCAGAACAATGATTTTCCATTTTCCTGGAAAATACATGGAAATTCCAGAAGCTGTACAGTCTGAGGGCTAGAAAAACATGAGATTTTTTATGGAATTTGTCATTTTAGGTTAGAACACTCATTCACATTAACTTATATTTCTTTTTATATTTAATACTTGTATTAATGTCAATTTTCTTTAGTAATGGAATTATGTCAGTATACCTAAACCAAGATTCAAGATAGCAAGTGCTTAAACATCAACTTACCCCCATGGTACAGATAACCCTGCTAGTGTAGTTTCCATTTTGCTATCACAGAATAGTCAGAAAAATGGCTCATGTATTACAGACACCTGTCATAAGAACAAAGACCACCACCCAATCAGTTGTATTCCCAATGGCCAGCCTTTCAACATTCAGGATCCTAACCAAATCCAGATTACGAACTTTGCATTGAAGGTCTGTTCTCAGTGCCAGTGGTCTGGCGATCACATTTTATGTTCTAGGTCATATAATACCTATTGCAGAATTCTGCATGGAGTGAGGTCATGGTAACTTGAAATCAGGTACAAAATTAGTGAGGGATTGTTTATTAATTATACATCAAACGTATGTGTGTTTGAAACTAGTAAATCTATTTAAAATAAGCAGATTCACTTTACAAGTACACTGAACTAATTTAGAAAGCATATTAGTCATTATTACATATACTAAAGGACTGTGCTACCTCTCTCTCTCTCTCTCTCTCTCTCTCTCTCTCTCTCTAGCCTCATGTTTCACTGTAACCCAATCTACATATTAAAAACTATCTAGTGCCTCTCTGCTCACATCTTGTTGAATTTGGAAGTTAATTTGTAATAGGTTCATTAATAATTAATTCATTAGCATCAAACACTTTCTGCAGGCTATTTTGACATTCCAGGTATTCAGTAATTTACAGTTAATTTAGTGAGTCTTCTGTTGGCATGTACAGATTTTATAGCATGTGCTGTGTCCCCTGCACAAGGAACATCTTGCAAAGTGGTGAAACAATATTACCATCCCCACTTTTAGGCGTGACCCTGTTCACATCATGTTATCATTACTTACATGGAACCTCTTTATTTCTGTTTCATATTTAACCCTTAAAAAATGGGTCTATATTAGATCATCGAAACTGCAGAATTTCGAATGATCTAATATCGAACCCAATATCGCGAACACTGAAAACACCAAAGCTGCACAAAACCAAATTCTTTCCTAGGGAAAGAATTTGGTTGGCCGTTGTGGCTTCGCTGTTTTCAGCGATGTGGTGGAAAGTTACGGGTTGGGTTAAGGTAAGTGTGTGATTGTGCGGACGTTCAGGTTAGGGCGCGGGTTGGTTGAGTTAGGGTTAGGGCGCGGGTCAGGTAAGTGTGCGATTGTGACAGAATTTGGGGTTAGGAGCAGGTTAAGTGAGTTAGGGTTAGGGTGCAGGTGAGGTGAGTGTGCGATAGTGAGAATTTGGGGTTAGGGGCAGGTTAAGTGAGTTAGGGCGTGGGTGAGGTGAGTGTGCGATAGTGACGGACCTTAGGGTTAGGGTCTGGGTTAAGATAAGTGGATAGATAGTAGTGTATGTGCAGTGTAGTGTAGGGTTAGATGTAACTTTTAAATGTATGTGTGTGGACTGATGGTTATTAGTGTGCTTGTGGTGTGTGTGTGTGTTACTCGGAACAGCAAATTTTTTCCCTGGGAAAAAAATTCGCTGTTTTGAGGTTTCGATATTGTTAGGGTTCAGGTTTTGCAGTTTGACGTTACGGCATTCGATAATATGCCATTTCGATGATCTAATACAGACCCTTAAAAAATCATGTTAGTGCGAACATTTTGCAAAATATTTAACATTCCGTATCTCAAATCTTTGGTGACAAGCTTTTGCATGTTTTCCAATAGACCCTAGAAACTGGCAGCAGTGGTATAATGTTTGTCTAAACCAACAAGTTGGAAATGATTTCTTGCATAACTGTTCCATTCCTAGCAAACTTGGCCTCCTTTCACAGCTTTGGCTGAATCACTGCCACTCTGGGCTACCATTGTGCAATGAACAGTAACATACTAACCAGTCCAGCATAACAGAAATCTCAGCAACTGTTTGGTGTTTTAGATATAACAAGCAAAGTAACTCTACTGATTTTATAATGCCTGAAGGATGACATTGCCAATTCAAGCAATAGAATCATTGCTGCATGTTGCTCATGAGGATGGGTGAGTGAATGTTTGTTCATGCTTTGTCACTTAGAAACACCCATCTGCATGAGTCACATGGTGTTAGACATTCCTATCATTCTGTTTCTTTTTTTTGGTCAAATATTTTTATTAAAGTAAGAAAATGATAATTTTAACAATGATATGAACATCATGGATACAATTTTCAAGCATAAAAGAACAATGAAAAACACACACAACAACTATATACACTATTTACAGAGGCCCAATATTGAGAAAATAATAAAACAATAGCAAAAAGTTTGCATAATAAATATCAGATAATTCATAAAGAGTTGGAGTCTTTACGAAAAGTTTCACTGTGAAAAGAAACCTTTATCCAAGGATTATTAACAACGTTTCTCAGATTTATTCTCATTTCTTTTGTTTTGATTTCTCTGCAAATCACTTGTTCAAGGAGGGTTAGAAAGTCTTCCATAGTTGGAGAGGTGGTGGACTTCCATTAGTATTAGCCATACAAGGTATGAGTTGGCATTGCTCATTACAAAGCCTTCATTTACATTAAATAATATTATTGATTTAGTTAGAGAAAAATTATCTGTAAATAATGCTTTGAAAAAACTTTAATATAATCCCAAAACTGTTTCAAACAGGCATATTCATTAAAAATCTGGATCCAATCTGCTTTTTAGGGGGAACAACATCTCCAATAAATAATGTTGTCAGTTTTATTAAATTTTGCAACTCTCTCAGGAATTAAAAAGGCTCTGTGCAGGGCAGGAACTCCCACATAAACATTCTCCAATACTGTCCATAGGATGTTAATTTTATTGAAGATAATAATTTGGATTTCCCGAGTGAAATATATCATTCTGTTTCTGTAAGCAAATTAGAATTCAAAAGCACAAATAGATGCTGAAAACACCCTGTCTGACATGAACCTGGAATTAAAGGAGTTTATTACAACACTGATGAAATATGATTGTTTAATGGTTATGTTAATATTCCAGTGACAGAAAGAAACTAAAACTAGTATCAGACATGAGGGAATAGATGAAGGTGTATAATAGAAAGTTGCATAGGATATGTGACTTTGGAATGTAGACATATGAATGTATTCACATTTATCTATAGCAATGGTTTTGAAAATACATATTTTTAAATATTTTTGGTATATTTCACAGGTTCATAGTTACTTAGTAGTCTGCTGATCTGTGAGAATCTTTAGAAGCCTAGCTATACAATTTCATGATATTTATAAACCTTATATTTTAAGTATAAGTAACCCAGAGAGGAGCAGAACATTTACATGTTGTCCCTATTCATCAGTAACAAAGGTGTTAAATCAGGGGTGAATTTGTAGTAACCCATCCATTGATCCAGCTTACATTTGAATAGTTTAACAGAAGTACTTTGTTTAATGTGGAGAGCAAAGCGATTCCAAAGAAGTGGCATTCTCAGTGACATATAATCTATCCCTCCAGCATGTCTTATTTATGTTGCAAAAGAGACTTAGATCCCTTGAGTGAGTGTTTATTCCCACATTGGACTTAGAAATGAGCAGTAAGTCTGACAAGATAGGGCCTGTTGAAGCTCTGTACATGAAACAGATATTTCCCAAAGTAGCATGCATGACACTGAGAAGCGGGACAATTTTTTGAGATGATCTACATCGTTTTTATAATTAAGGCCCTTTACTGAATAAAGCATTGTGGGCATTCAAGTTATGTCAAATGTTTGGACAGGTACATAGCAAAGGGGGCATTATATGAGTCCAGAATACATTGGAATAATCACATTCCTGGACCTGGACACGATGCCTCAGTAATAAGCTGTGCAATGAAAAAGCACTATCAAAGGATATTTTGTTGTCTACAGAGGGTTCCAGGTCCCTGACTACTGGATCAATTTTCAGAGATGTGCTGTCAATGTGAGAGTTACAAGGGACTTCTTGTTTGCTGAATAATAATAGTGAGAGGTTGGCATAATGGTTAAGATATTTGCTTTACTGACACAAGATACAGGGTTTGATTCTCACATGGGATAATTGGCTAGTCTTAAAATGGCCCATAAGGGCAATTAGTCTAGTACTAATCTATGAACCTATTATACATTTTTTGGCATTCAGTTTTAGTCCATGGTTTTGACGTCAGCTATTGGTTTAGCAAAGGCCCTCATGGAAGATCTTGGTATCCTCAGGGGAGTTTATAATTGCAACAACATTACAGTCATCATAAAATAAATTTTTTTGCACATGTTTCAGTGTCACAACCAACAACAAGCAGAGGGAATGATGAAAGAATTTCAGCCTCCAGTGTTTTACTAGAACACAATGGAATATATAATCATTTGTATATAATTATACTTTATGAAATGTAGTATAATATCACATTGCCATGCTTATTTAGGTCATTTTATCACAACAAAAGTATTTTAAGGTACCAACAGAAGGCTAGCATCATTGTGGATATTTTTTCCACTGCTACATGACCTTTGTGTAGTACTGCAGATATAATTTTGTACCATTATGAAAAATATAATTTTCATATTTGTATCAATAGCACAGTAAGTGAGCAATACAGGTTTCATTTTTAAGCTAATATATGGATCAACAAATGTTTTAAAGATTTGGGATGTATTTACTAAGCTATTACTCTTGATCTCAAATATGCAGAAATGATGAGCCCAGTAGACCTCAGAGATATACCTTACTGCACCCCAGCCAACCCGTATGCAAATAGCAGCATGGGTGCAGAAGGGGCTACAAGGGTGAGAGCTGCTGACATCTGCTAGCCCAGTTTTAGTGGCAGCCTAGGCTCTAGAGCCTCTGTACTGTGTAAGCTGTGAGCTGCATAGTCAGGAGGTTGTGCATGCCCAGAAGTCTGCATGCATGCACCTCCTAAAAGCAGTGGTTGTAAACCTTACAGGGTTGAATTGTGATGGTGGAAGTAAAGGCATACTCTCTGCCAGCAATATAACCCTGCTCCAGTGTCCTTAACCTCCTGATTCACCCTGAATGCGGATCAAGTTTAGCCCAATGGAGGCTAAGCGGGCTCAATTAAAACCAATGTACAAAGAGAGGAGCTGGTAGCAGTTCATGATCAGTTGTGAGAAGGAAATAAAAATTCCAAATGTATATAAAATCTCCATTTATTTCCAGGCATAAAATCAAGATTATGAAATAGAATGTCTGCACTGATATCATTGGGAAGATCTGTGTGTCATAAGCAGTTTGTATGTTATTACTTCCTGTGTGTTCTTTTAGTTCAAAAGGTACAAAAGGCTTCTCCAAAAACACCCACAAAGAAGGCAAAGCTGAAGACTGAATCAAATAAATAACTAAATAAATAAACTGCAAACCTTAATAAAACTTAAAAAAGGTTAAACTAAGCTAAATATCAGTTTA